>NC_091550.1:27885275-27900275 GCF_042767895.1 Penaeus vannamei | reverse complement strand
AAAAACTCGAGCTTTCGAATAGGGTGCACAGCTTACTTCTATTAAAACAAGCATAACCAAATCCAAGCGAGATTCGTCGCATCGGCTTGCATTATCAATACAAGTTTAGCTCTGCCACATAAATCTATAAAGTTGTCTGCATAATTAATATCTCACGTTTCGAAAAATATCTTGAAACAGGAAACATTACTTTCACATCTGATTTTCAGAGGTAAGGGCTATAACAAAGCAATGCGATGGTCGGTGATCGATGCTGACGATTGTGACCTGCCCAGCGCTTTGAATGTCTTTCTGCCCAGCGCTCTGAATGTCTTTCTGCCAGCGCTTTGAATGTCTTTCTGTCCAGCGCTCTGAATGTCTTTCTGCCCAGCGCTCTGAATGTCTTTCTGCCAGCGCTTTGAATGTCTTTCTGCCCAGCGCTCTGAATGTCTTTCTGCCCAGCGCTTTGAATGTCTTTCTGTCCAGCGCTCTGAATGTCTTTCTGTCCAGCGCTCTGAATGTCTTTCTGCCAGCGCTTTGAATGTCTTTCTGCCCAGCGCTCTGAATGTCTTTCTGCCCAGCGCTTTGAATGTCTTTCTGCCCAGTGCTTTGAATGTCTTTCTGCCCAGCGCTCTGAATGTCTTTCTGCCCAGCGCTTTGAATGTCTTTCTGCCCAGCGCTTTGAATGTCTTTCTGCCCAGCGCTCTGAATGTCTTTCTGCCCAGCGCTTTGAATGTCTTTCTGCCCAGCGCTCTGAATGTCTTTCTGCCAGCGCTTTGAATGTCTTTCTGCCCAGCGCTCTGAATGTCTTTCTGCCCAGCGCTTTGAATGTCTTTCTGCCCAGCGCTCTGAATGTCTTTCTGCCAGCGCTTTGAATGTCTTTCTGCCCAGCGCTCTGAATGTCTTTCTGCCCAGCGCTTTGAATGTCTTTCTGCCCAGTGCTTTGAATGTCTTTCTGCCCAGCGCTCCGAATGTCTTTCTGTCCAGCGCTTTGAATGTCTTTCTGCCCAGCGCTTTGAATGTCTTTCTGCCCAGCGCTCTGAATGTCTTTCTGCCAGCGCTTTGAATGTCTTTCTGTCCAGCGCTCTGAATGTCTTTCTGTCCAGCGCTCTGAATGTCTTTCTGCCAGCGCTTTGAATGTCTTTCTGCCCAGCGCTCTGAATGTCTTTCTGTCCAGCGCTTTGAATGTCTTTCTGCCCAGTGCTTTGAATGTCTTTCTGCCCAGCGCTCTGAATGTCTTTCTGCCCAGCGCTTTGAATGTCTTTCTGCCCAGCGCTTTGAATGTCTTTCTGCCCAGCGCTCTGAATGTCTTTCTGCCCAGCGCTTTGAATGTCTTTCTGCCCAGCGCTCTGAATGTCTTTCTGCCCAGCGCTCTGAATGTCTTTCTGCCCAGCGCTCTGAATGTCTTTCTGCCCAGCGCTTTGAATGTCTTTCTGCCCAGCGCTTTGAATGTCTTTCTGCCCAGCGCTCTGAATGTCTTTCTGCCCAGCGCTTTGAATGTCTTTCTGCCCAGCACTTTGAATGTCTTTCTGCCCAGCGCTTTGAATGTCTTTCTGCCCAGCGCTCTAAATGTCTTTCTGTCCAGCGCTCTGAATGTCTTTCTGACCAGCGCTTTGAATGTCTTTCTGCCCAGCGCTCTGAATGTCTTTCTGCCAGCGCTTTGAATGTCTTTCTGCCCAGCGCTCTGAATGTCTTTCTGTCCAGTGCTTTGAATGTCTTTCTGTCCAGCGCTCTGAATGTCTTTCTGCCCAGCGCTCTGAATGTCTTTCTGCCCAGCGCTCTGAATGTCTTTCTGCCCAGCGCTCTGAATGTCTTTCTGCCCAGCGCTCTGAATGTCTTTCTGCCCAGCGCTCTGAATGTCTTTCTGCCCAGCGCTCTGAATGTCTTGTTGTCCAGCGCTCTGAATGTCTTTCTGCCCAGCGCTCTGAATGACTTTCTGTCCAGCGCTCTGAATGTCTTTCTGTCCAGCGCTCTGAATGTCTTTCTGCCCAGCGCTCTGAATGTCTTTCTGCCCAGCGCCTTGAATGTCTTTCTGCCCAGCGCTCTGAATGTCTTTCTGTCCAGCGCTCTGAATGTCTTTCTGCCCAGCGCTCTGAATGTCTTTCTGTCCAGCGCTCTGAATGTCTTTCTGCCCAGCGCTCTGAATGTCTTTCTGCCCAGCGCTCTGAATGTCTTTCTGCCCAGCGCTCTGAATGTCTTTCTGTCCAGCGCTCTGAATGTCTTTCTGCCCAGCGCTCTGAATGTCTTTCTGTCCAGCGCTCTGAATGTCTTTCTGCCCAGCGCTCTGAATGACTTTCTGTCCAGCGCTCTGAATGTCTTTCTGTCCAGCGCTCTGAATGTCTTTCTGCCCAGCGCTCTGAATGTCTTTCTGCCAGCGCTTTGAATGTCTTTCTGTCCAGCGCTCTGAATGTCTTTCTGCCCAGCGCTCTGAATGTCTTTCTGCCCAGCGCTTTGAATGTCTTTCTGCCCAGCGCTCTGAATGTCTTTCTGCCAGCGCTTTGAATGTCTTTCTGTCCAGCGCTCTGAATGTCTTTCTGCCCAGCGCTCTGAATGTCTTTCTGTCCAGCGCTTTGAATGTCTTTCTGCCCAGCGCTCTGAATGTCTTTCTGCCAGCGCTTTGAATGTCTTTCTGTCCAGCGCTCTGAATGTCTTTCTGCCCAGCGCTCTGAATGTCTTTCTGTCCAGCGCTTTGAATGTCTTTCTGCCCAGCGCTCTGAATGTCTTTCTGCCAGCGCTTTGAATGTCTTTCTGTCCAGCGCTCTGAATGTCTTTCTGCCCAGCGCTCTGAATGTCTTTCTGCCCAGCGCTCTGAATGTCTTTCTGCCCAGCGCTCTGAATGTCTTTCTGCCCAGCGCTCTGAATGTCTTGTTGTCCAGCGCTCTGAATGTCTTTCTGCCCAGCGCTCTGAATGTCTTTCTGCCCAGCGCTCTGAATGTCTTGTTGTCCAGCGCTCTGAATGTCTTTCTGCCCAGCGCTCTGAATGTCTTTCTGCCCAGCGCTCTGAATGTCTTTCTGCCCAGCGCTCTGAATGTCTTTCTGCCCAGCGCTCTGAATGTCTTGTTGTCCAGCGCTCTGAATGTCTTTCTGCCCAGCGCTCTGAATGTCTTTCTGCCCAGCGCTCTGAATGTCTTGTTGTCCAGCGCTCTGAATGTCTTTCTGTCCAGCGCTCTGAATGTCTTTCTGCCCAGCGCTCTGAATGTCTTTCTGTCCAGCGCTCTGAATGTCTTTCTGCCCAGCGCTCTGAATGTCTTTCTGCCAGCGCTTTGAATGTCTTTCTGTCCAGCGCTCTGAATGTCTTTCTGCCCAGCGCTCCCAATGTCTTTCTGTCCAGCGCTCTGAATGTCTTTCTGCCCAGCGCTTTGAATGTCTTTCTGCCCAGCGCTCTGAATGTCTTTCTGCCCAGCGCTCTGAATGTCTTTCTGTCCAGCGCTCTGAATGTCTTTCTGCCCAGCGCTTTGAATGTCTTTCTGCCCAGCGCTTTGAATGTCTTTCTGTCCAGCGCTCTGAATGTCTTTTTGCCCAGCGCTCTGAATGTCTTTCTGCCCAGCGCTCTGAATGTCTTTCTGCCCAGCGCTCTGAATGTCTTTCTGTCCAGCGCTCTGAATGTCTTTCTGCCCAGCACTCTGAATGTCTTGTTGTCCAGCACTCTGAATGTCTTTCTGTCCTTCTGCCCAGCGCTCTGAATGTCTTTCTGTCCAGCGCTCTGAATGTCTTTCTGCCCAGCGCTTTGAATGTCTTTCTGCCCAGCGCTCTGAATGTCTTGTTGTCCAGCGCTCTGAATGTCTTTCTGTCCAGCGCTCTGAAAGTCTTTCTGCCCAGCGCTCTGAATGTCTTGTTGTCCAGCGCTCTGAATGTCTTTCTGTCCAGCGCTCTGAATGTCTTTCTGCCCAGCGCTCTGAATGTCTTGTTGTCCAGCGCTCTGAATGTCTTTCTGCCCAGCGCTCTGAATGTCTTTCTGTCCAGCACTCTGAATGTCTTTCTGCCCAGCGCTCTGAATGTCTTGTTGTCCAGCGCTCTGAATGTCTTTCTGTCCAGCGCTCTGAATGTCTTTCTGTCCAGCGCTCTGAATGTCTTTCTGTCCAGCGCTCTGAATGTCTTTCTGTCCAGCGCTCTGAATGTCTTTCTGCCCAGCGCTCTGAATGTCTTGTTGTCCAGCGCTCTGAATGTCTTTCTGCCCAGCGCTCTGAATGTCTTTCTGTCCAGCGCTCTGAATGTCTTTCTGCCCAGCGCTCTGAATGTCTTTCTGTCCAGCGCTCTGAATGTCTTTCTGTCCAGCGCTCTGAATGTCTTTCTGCCCAGCGCTCTGAATGTCTTTCTGTCCAGCGCTCTGAATGTCTTTCTGCCCAGCGCTCCGAATGTCTTTCTGTCCAGCGCTCCGAATGTCTTTCTGTCCAGCGCTCTGAATGTCTTTCTGCCCAGCGCTCTGAATGTCTTTCTGCCCAGCGCTTTGAATGTCTTTCTGCCCAGCGCTCTGAATGTCTTTCTGCCCAGCGCTCTGAATGTCTTGTTGTCCAGCGCTCTGAATGTCTTTCTGCCCAGCGCTCTGAATGTCTTTCTGTCCAGCGCTCTGAATGTCTTTCTGTCCAGCGCTCTGAATGTCTTTCTGCCCAGCGCTCTGAATGTCTTTCTGCCCAGCGCTCTGAATGTCTTTCTGTCCAGCGCTCCGAATGTCTTTCTGTCCAGCGCTCTGAATGTCTTTCTGCCCAGCGCTCTGAATGTCTTTCTGTCCAGCGCTCTGAATGTCTTTCTGCCCAGCGCTCCGAATGGCTTTCTGTCCAGCGCTCTGAATGTCTTTCTGTCCAGCGCTCTGAATGTCTTTCTGCCCAGCGCTCTGAATGTCTTGTTGTCCAGCACTCTGAATGTCTTTCTGCCCAGCACTCTGAATGTCTTTCTGCCCAGCGCTCTGAATGTCTTTCTGCCCAGCGCTCTGAATGTCTTTCTGCCCAGCGCTCTGAATGTCTTTCTGTCCAGCGCTCTGAGTGTCTTTCTGCCCAGCGCTCTGAATGTCTTGTTGTCCAGCGCTCTGAATGTCTTTCTGCCCAGCGCTCTGAATGTCTTTCTGTCCAGCGCTCTGAATGTCTTGTTGTCCAGTGCTCTGAATGTCTTTCTGTCCAGCGCTCTGAATGTCTTTCTGTCCAGCGCTCTGAATGTCTTTCTGCCCAGCGCTCTGAATGTCTTTCTGCCCAGCGCTCTGAATGTCTTGTTGTCCAGTGCTCTGAATGTCTTTCTGTCCAGCGCTCTGAATGTCTTTCTGTCCAGCGCTCTGAATGTCTTTCTGCCCAGCGCTCTGAATGTCTTTCTGCCCAGCGCTTTGAATGTCTTTCTGCCCAGCGCTCTGAATGTCTTTCTGCCCAGCGCTCTGAATGTCTTGTTGTCCAGCGCTCTGAATGTCTTTCTGCCCAGCGCTCTGAATGTCTTTCTGTCCAGCGCTCTGAATGTCTTTCTGTCCAGCGCTCTGAATGTCTTTCTGCCCAGCGCTCTGAATGTCTTTCTGCCCAGCGCTCTGAATGTCTTTCTGTCCAGCGCTCCGAATGTCTTTCTGTCCAGCGCTCTGAATGTCTTTCTGCCCAGCGCTCTGAATGTCTTTCTGCCCAGCGCTCTGAATGTCTTTCTGCCCAGCGCTTTGAATGTCTTTCTGCCCAGCGCTTTGAATGTCTTTCTTTCCAGCGCTCTGAATGTCTTTCTGCCCAGCGCTCCGAATGTCTTTCTGCCCAGCGCTCTGAATGTCTTTCTGTCCAGCGCTCTGAATGTCTTTCTGCCCAGCGCTCTGAATGTCTTTCTGCCCAGCGCTCTGAATGTCTTTCTGCCCAGCGCTCTGAATGTCTTTCTGCCCAGCGCTCTGAATGTCTTTCTGCCCAGCACTCTGAATGTCTTTCTGCCCAGCGCTTTGAATGTCTTTCTTTCCAGCGCTCTGAATGTCTTTCTGCCCAGCGCTCCAAATGTCTTTCTGCCCAGCGCTCTGAATGTCTTTCTGTCCAGCGCTCCGAATGTCTTTCTGTCCAGCGCTCTGAATGTCTTTCTGCCCAGCGCTCTGAATGTCTTTCTGTCCAGCGCTCTGAATGTCTTTCTGCCCAGCGCTCTGAATGTCTTGTTGTCCAGCGCTCTGAATGTCTTTCTGTCCAGCGCTCTGAATGTCTTTCTGCCCAGCGCTCTGAATGTCTTGTTGTCCAGCACTCTGAATGTCTTTCTGCCCAGCACTCTGAATGTCTTTCTGCCCAGCGCTCTGAATGTCTTTCTGCCCAGCACTCTGAATGTCTTTCTGCCCAGCGCTCTGAATGTCTTTCTGTCCAGCGCTCTGAATGTCTTTCTGTCCAGCACTCTGAATGTCTTTCTGTCCAGCGCTCTGAATGTCTTTCTGCCCAGCACTCTGAATGTCTTGTTGTCCAGCGCTCTGAATGTCTTTCTGCCCAGCGCTCTGAATGTCTTTCTGCCCAGCGCTCTGAATGTCTTTCTGCCCAGCGCTCTGAATGTCTTTCTGCCCAGCGCTCTGAATGTCTTGTTGTCCAGCGCTCTGAATGTCTTTCTGCCCAGCGCTCTGAATGTCTTTCTGCCCAGCGCTCTGAATGTCTTGTTGTCCAGCGCTCTGAATGTCTTTCTGTCCAGCGCTCTGAATGTCTTTCTGCCCAGCGCTCTGAATGTCTTTCTGTCCAGCGCTCTGAATGTCTTTCTGCCCAGCGCTCTGAATGTCTTTCTGCCAGCGCTTTGAATGTCTTTCTGTCCAGCGCTCTGAATGTCTTTCTGCCCAGCGCTCCCAATGTCTTTCTGTCCAGCGCTCTGAATGTCTTTCTGCCCAGCGCTTTGAATGTCTTTCTGCCCAGCGCTCTGAATGTCTTTCTGCCCAGCGCTCTGAATGTCTTTCTGTCCAGCGCTCTGAATGTCTTTCTGCCCAGCGCTTTGAATGTCTTTCTGCCCAGCGCTTTGAATGTCTTTCTGTCCAGCGCTCTGAATGTCTTTTTGCCCAGCGCTCTGAATGTCTTTCTGCCCAGCGCTCTGAATGTCTTTCTGCCCAGCGCTCTGAATGTCTTTCTGTCCAGCGCTCTGAATGTCTTTCTGCCCAGCACTCTGAATGTCTTGTTGTCCAGCACTCTGAATGTCTTTCTGCCCAGCGCTCTGAATGTCTTTCTGTCCAGCGCTCTGAATGTCTTTCTGTCCAGCGCTCTGAATGTCTTTCTGCCCAGCGCTCTGAATGTCTTGTTGTCCAGCACTCTGAATGTCTTTCTGCCCAGCGCTCTGAATGTCTTTCTGTCCAGCGCTCTGAATGTCTTTCTGTCCAGCACTCTGAATGTCTTTCTGTCCAGCGCTCTGAATGTCTTTCTGCCCAGCACTCTGAATGTCTTTCTGCCCAGCGCTCTGAATGTCTTTCTGCCCAGCGCTCTGAATGTCTTTCTGCCCAGCGCTCTGAATGTCTTGTTGTCCAGCACTCTGAATGTCTTTCTGCCCAGCGCTCTGAATGTCTTGTTGTCCAGCGCTCTGAATGTCTTTCTGTCCAGCGCTCTGAATGTCTTTCTGCCAGCGCTTTGAATGTCTTTCTGCCCAGCGCTTTGAATGTCTTTCTGCCCAGCGCTCTGAATGTCTTTCTGCCCAGCGCTCTGAATGTCTTGTTGTCCAGCACTCTGAATGTCTTTCTGCCCAGCGCTCTGAATGTCTTTCTGTCCAGCGCTCTGAATGTCTTTCTGTCCAGCACTCTGAAGGTCTTTCTGTCCAGCGCTCTGAATGTCTTTCTGCCCAGCACTCTGAATGTCTTTCTGCCCAGCGCTCTGAATGTCTTTCTGCCCAGCGCTCTGAATGTCTTTCTGCCCAGCGCTCTGAATGTCTTTCTGCCCAGCGCTTTGAATGTCTTTCTGCCCAGCGCTCTGAATGTCTTGTTGTCCAGCGCTCTGAATGTCTTTCTGTCCAGCGCTCTGAATGTCTTTCTGCCAGCGCTTTGAATGTCTTTCTGCCCAGCGCTTTGAATGTCTTTCTGCCCAGCGCTCTGAATGTCTTTCTGCCCAGCGCTCTGAATGTCTTTCTGTCCAGCGCTCTGAATGTCTTTCTGTCCAGCACTCTGAATGTCTTTCTGCCCAGCGCTCTGAATGTCTTTCTGCCCAGCGCTCTGAATGTCTTTCTGCCCAGCGCTCTGAATGTCTTGTTGTCCAGCGCTCTGAATGTCTTTCTGTCCAGCGCTCTGAATGTCTTTCTGCCCAGCGCTCTGAATGTCTTGTTGTCCAGCGCTCTGAATGTCTTTCTGCCCAGCGCTCTGAATGTCTTTCTGCCCAGCGCTCCGAATGTCTTTCTGCCCAGCGCTCTGAATGTCTTTCTGCCCAGCGCTCTGAATGTCTTTCTGCCCAGCGCTCTGAATGTCTTTCTGCCCAGCGCTCTGAATGTCTTTCTGCCCAGCGCTCTGAATGTCTTGTTGTCCAGCGCTCTGAATGTCTTTCTGCCCAGCGCTCTGAATGTCTTGTTGTCCAGCGCTCTGAATGTCTTTCTGCCCAGCGCTCTGAATGTCTTTCTGCCCAGCGCTCTGAATGTCTTTCTGCCCAGCGCTCTGAATGTCTTTCTGTCCAGCGCTCTGAATGTCTTTCTGTCCAGCGCTCTGAATGTCTTTCTGCCCAGCGCTCTGAATGTCTTTCTGCCCAGCGCTCTGAATGTCTTTCTGCCCAGCGCTCTGAATGTCTTGTTGTCCAGCGCTCTGAATGTCTTTCTGCCCAGCGCTCTGAATGTCTTTCTGCCCAGCGCTCTGAATGTCTTTCTGCCCAGCGCTCTGAATGTCTTTCTGTCCAGCGGTCTGAATGTCTTGTTGTCCAGCGCTCTGAATGTCTTTCTGCCCAGCGCTCTGAATGTCTTTCTGCCCAGCGCTCTGAATGTCTTGTTGTCCAGCGCTCTGAATGTCTTTCTGCCCAGCGCTCTGAATGTCTTGTTGTCCAGCGCTCTGAATGTCTTTCTGCCCAGCGCTCTGAATGTCTTTCTGTCCAGCGCTCTGAATGTCTTTCTGTCCAGCGCTCTGAATGTCTTTCTCCCCAGCGCTCTGAATGTCTTTCTGCCCAGGGCTCTGAATGTCTTTCTGCCCAGCGCTCTGAATGTCTTTCTGTCCAGCGGTCTGAATGTCTTGTTGTCCAGCGCTCTGAATGTCTTTCTGCCCAGCGCTCTGAATGTCTTTCTGCCCAGCGCTCTGAATGTCTTGTTGTCCAGCGCTCCAAATGTCTTTCTGCCCAGCGCTCTGAATGTCTTGTTGTCCAGCGCTCTGAATGTCTTTCTGCCCAGCGCTCTGAATGTCTTGTTGTCCAGCGCTCTGAATGTCTTTCTGCCAGCGCTCTGAATGTCTTTCTGCCCAGCGCTCTGAATGTCTTTCTGCCCAGCGCTCTGAATGTCTTTCTGTCCAGCGCTCTGAATGTCTTTCTGCCCAGCGCTCTGAATGTCTTTCTGCCCAGCGCTCTGAATGTCTTTCTGCCCAGCGCTCTGAATGTCTTTCTGCCCAGCGCTCTGAATGTCTTTCTGCCCAGCGCTCTGAATGTCTTGTTGTCCAGCGCTCTGAATGTCTTTCTGTCCAGCGCTCTGAATGTCTTTCTGCCCAGCGCTCTGAATGTCTTTCTGTCCAGCGCTCTGAATGTCTTTCTGCCCAGCGCTTTGAATGTCTTTCTGTCCAGCGCTCTGAATGTCTTTCTGCCAGCGCTTTGAATGTCTTTCTGCCCAGCGCTCTGAATGTCTTTCTGTCCAGCGCTCTGAATGTCTTTCTGCCCAGCGCTCTGAATGTCTTTCTGTCCAGCGCTCTGAATGTCTTTCTGCCCAGCGCTCTGAATGTCTTTCTGCCCAGCGCTCTGAATGTCTTTCTGCCCAGCGCTCTGAATGTCTTTCTGCCCAGCGCTCTGAATGTCTTTCTGTCCAGCGCTCTGAATGTCTTTCTGCCCAGCGCTTTGAATGTCTTTCTGTCCAGCGCTCTGAATGTCTTTCTGCCAGCGCTTTGAATGTCTTTCTGCCCAGCGCTCTGAATGTCTTTCTGTCCAGCGCTCTGAATGTCTTTCTGCCCAGCGCTTTGAATGTCTTTCTGTCCAGCGCTCTGAATGTCTTTCTGCCCAGCGCTCTGAATGTCTTTCTGCCCAGCGCTCTGAATGTCTTTCTGTCCAGCGCTCTGAATGTCTTTCTGCCCAGCGCTTTGAATGTCTTTCTGCCCAGCGCTCTGAATGTCTTTCTGCCCAGCGCTCTGAATGTCTTTCTGTCCAGCGCTTTGAATGTCTTTCTGCCCAGCGCTCTGAATGTCTTTCTGCCCAGCGCTTTGAATGTCTTTCTGCCCAGCGCTCTGAATGTCTTTCTGCCCAGCGCTCTGAATGTCTTTCTGTCCAGCGCTCTGAATGTCTTTCTGCCCAGCGCTCTGAATGTCTTTCTGCCCAGCGCTCTGAATGTCTTTCTGTCCAGCGCTCTGAATGTCTTTCTGCCCAGCGCTCTGAATGTCTTTCTGCCCAGCGCTCTGAATGTCTTTCTGCCAGCGCTTTGAATGTCTTTCTGCCCAGCGCTCTGAATGTCTTTCTGTCCAGCGCTCTGAATGTCTTTCTGCCAGCGCTTTGAATGTCTTTCTGCCCAGCGCTCTGAATGTCTTTCTGTCCAGCGCTCTGAATGTCTTTCTGCCCAGCGCTCTGAATGTCTTTCTGTCCAGCGCTCTGAATGTCTTTCTGCCCAGCGCTCTGAATGTCTTTCTGCCCAGCGCTCTGAATGTCTTTCTGTCCAGCGCTCTGAATGTCTTTCTGCCAGCGCTTTGAATGTCTTTCTGTCCAGCGCTCTGAATGTCTTTCTGCCCAGCGCTCTGAATGTCTTTCTGCCCAGCGCTCTGAATGTCTTTCTGTCCAGCGCTCTGAATGTCTTTCTGCCAGCGCTTTGAATGTCTTTCTGCCCAGCGCTCTGAATGTCTTTCTGTCCAGCGCTCTGAATGTCTTTCTGCCCAGCGCTTTGAATGTCTTTCTGCCCAGCGCTCTGAATGTCTTTCTGTCCAGCGCTCTGAATGTCTTTCTGCCCAGCGCTTCGAATGTCTTTCTGCCCAGCGCTTTGAATGTCTTTCTGCCCAGCGCTTTGAATGTCTTTCTGCCCAGTGCTTTGAATGTCTTTCTGCCCAGCGCTTTGAATGTCCTTCTGCCCAGCGCTCTGAATGTCTTTCTGTCCAGCGCTCTGAATGTCTTTCTGCCCAGCGCTTTGAATGTCTTTCTGCCCAGCGCTCTGAATGTCTTTCTACCCAGCGCTCTGAATGTCTTTCTGCCCAGCGCTTTGAATGTCTTTCTGCCCAGCGCTTTGAATGTCTTTCTGCCTAGCGCTTTGAATGTCTTTCTGCCCAGCGCTTTGAATGTCTTTCTGCCCAGTGCTTTGAATGTCTTTCTGTCCAGCGCTCTGAATGTCTTTCTGCCCAGCGCTCTGAATGTCTTGTTGTCCAGCGCTCTGAATGTCTTTCTGCCCAGTGCTTTGAATGTCTTTCTGCCCAGCGCTTTGAATGTCCTTCTGCCCAGCGCTCTGAATGTCTTTCTGTCCAGCGCTCTGAATGTCTTTCTGCCCAGCGCTCTGAATGTCTTTCTGCCCAGCGCTCTGAATGTCTTTCTGCCCAGCGCTTTGAATGTCTTTCTGCCCAGCGCTTTGAATGTCTTTCTTTCCAGCGCTCTGAATGTCTTTCTGCCCAGCGCTCCGAATGTCTTTCTGCCCAGCGCTCTGAATGTTTTTCTGTCCAGCGCTCTGAATGTCTTTCTGCCCAGCGCTCTGAATGTCTTTCTGCCCAGCGCTCTGAATGTCTTTCTGCCCAGCGCTCTGAATGTCTTTCTGCCCAGCGCTCTGAATGTCTTTCTGCCCAGCGCTTTGAATGTCTTTCTGCCCAGCGCTTTGAATGTCTTTCTTTCCAGCGCTCTGAATGTCTTTCTGCCCAGCGCTCCAAATGTCTTTCTGCCCAGCGCTCTGAATGTCTTTCTGTCCAGCGCTCCGAATGTCTTTCTGTCCAGCGCTCTGAATGTCTTTCTGCCCAGCGCTCTGAATGTCTTTCTGTCCAGCGCTCTGAATGTCTTTCTGCCCAGCGCTCTGAATGTCTTGTTGTCCAGCGCTCTGAATGTCTTTCTGTCCAGCGCTCTGAATGTCTTTCTGCCCAGCGCTCTGAATGTCTTGTTGTCCAGCACTCTGAATGTCTTTCTGCCCAGCACTCTGAATGTCTTTCTGCCCAGCGCTCTGAATGTCTTTCTGCCCAGCGCTCTGAATGTCTTTCTGCCCAGCGCTCTGAATGTCTTTCTGTCCAGCGCTCTGAGTGTCTTTCTGCCCAGCGCTCTGAATGTCTTGTTGTCCAGCGCTCTGAATGTCTTTCTGCCCAGCGCTCTGAATGTCTTTCTGTCCAGCGCTCTGAATGTCTTTCTGTCCAGCGCTCTGAATGTCTTTCTGTCCAGCGCTCTGAATGTCTTTCTGCCCAGCGCTCTGAATGTCTTTCTGCCCAGCGCTCTGAATGTCTTGTTGTCCAGCGCTCTGAATATCTTTCTGTCCAGCGCTCTGAATGTCTTTCTGTCCAGCGCTCTGAATGTCTTTCTGCCCAGCGCTCTAAATGTCTTTCTGCCCAGCGCTCTGAATGTCTTGTTGTCCAGCGCTCTGAATGTCTTTCTGTCCAGCGCTCTGAATGTCTTTCTGCCAGCGCTTTGAATGTCTTTCTGCCCAGCGCTCTGAATGTCTTTCTGCCCAGCGCTCTGAATGTCTTTCTGTCCAGCGCTCTGAATGTCTTTCTGCCCAGCGCTTTGAATGTCTTTCTGCCCAGCGCTCTGAATGTCTTTTTGCCCAGCGCTCTGAATGTCTTTCTGCCAGCGCTTTGAATGTCTTTCTGCCCAGCGCTTTGAATGTCTTTCTGCCCAGCGCTCTGAATGTCTTTCTGCCCAGCGCTCTGAATGTCTTTCTGCCCAGCGCTTTGAATGTCTTTCTGCCCAGCGCTCTGAATGTCTTTCTGCCCAGCGCTCTGAATGTCTTTCTGTCCAGCGCTCTGAATGTCTTTCTGCCCAGCGCTCTGAAAGTCTTTCTGCCAGCGCTTTGAATGTCTTTCTGCCCAGCGCTTTGAATGTCTTTCTGCCCAGCGCTCTGAATGTCTTTCTGTCCAGCGCTCTGAATGTCTTTCTGCCCAGCGCTCCCAATGTCTTTCTGCCCAGCGCTCTGAATGTCTTTCTGCCCAGCGCTTTGAATGTCTTTCTGCCCAGCGCTTTGAATGTCTTTCTTTCCAGCGCTCTGAATGTCTTTCTGCCCAGCGCTCCGAATGTCTTTCTGCCCAGCGCTCTGAATGTCTTTCTGCCCAGCGCTCTGAATGTCTTTCTGCCCAGCGCTCTGAATGTCTTTTTGCCCAGCGCTCTGAATGTCTTTCTGCCCAGCGCTCTGAATGTCTTTCTGCCCAGCGCTCCGAATGTCTTTCTGTCCAGCGCTCTGAATGTCTTTCTGCCCAGCGCTCTGAATGTCTTTCTGTCCAGCGCTCTGAATGTCTTTCTGTCCAGCGCTCCGAATGTCTTTCTGTCCAGCGCTCTGAATGTCTTTCTGCCCAGCGCTCTGAATGTCTTTCTGCCCAGCGCTCTGAATGTCTTTCTGCCAGCGCTTTGAATGTCTTTCTGTCCAGCGCTCTGAATGTCTTTCTGCCCAGCGCTCTGAATGTCTTTCTGTCCAGCGCTCTGAATGTCTTTCTGCCCAGCGCTCTGAATGTCTTTCTGCCCAGCGCTCCGAATGTCTTTCTGTCCAGCGCTCCGAATGTCTTTCTGTCCAGCGCTCTGAATGTCTTTCTGCCAGCGCTTTGAATGTCTTTCTGCCCAGCGCTTTGAATGTCTTTCTGCCCAGCGCTCTGAATGTCTTTCTGCCCAGCGCTTTGAATGTCTTTCTGTCCAGCGCTCTGAATGTCTTTCTGCCCAGCGCTCTGAATGTCTTTCTGTCCAGCGCTCTGAATGTCTTTCTGCCCAGCGCTCTGAATGTCTTTCTGCCCAGCGCTCTGAATGTCTTTCTGCCCAGCGCTCTGAATGTCTTTCTGTCCAGCGCTTTGAATGTCTTTCTGTCCAGCGCTCTGAATGTCTTTCTGCCAGCGCTTTGAATGTCTTTCTGTCCAGCGCTCTGAATGTCTTTCTGCCCAGCGCTCCGAATGTCTTTCTGCCCAGCGCTCTGAATGTCTTTCTGCCCAGCGCTTTGAATGTCTTTCTGCCCAGCGCTCTGAATGTCTTTCTGCCCAGCGCTTTGAATGTCTTTCTGCCCAGCGCTTTGAATGTCTTTCTGCCCAGCGCTCTGAAAGTCTTTCTGCCAGCGCTTTGAATGTCTTTCTGTCCAGCGCTCTGAATGTCTTTCTGCCAGCGCTTTGAATGTCTTTCTGTCCAGCGCTCTGAATGTCTTTCTGCCAGCGCTTTGAATGTCTTTCTGTCCAGCGCTCTGAATGTCTTTCTGTCCAGCGCTTTGAATGTCTTTCTGTCCAGCGCTCTGAATGTCTTTCTGCCAGCGCTTTGAATGTCTTTCTGTCCAGCGCTCTGAATGTCTTTCTGCCCAGCGCTCCGAATGTCTTTCTGCCCAGCGCTTTGAATGTCTTTCTGTCCAGCGCTCTGAATGTCTTTCTGTCCAGCGCTTTGAATGTCTTTCTGCCCAGCGCTTTGAATGTCTTTCTGCCCAGCGCTTTGAATGTCTTTCTGCCCAGCGCTCTGAAAGTCTTTCTGCCAGCGCTTTGAATGTCTTTCTGTCCAGCGCTCTGAATGTCTTTCTGCCAGCGCTTTGAATGTCTTTCTGTCCAGCGCTCTGAATGTCTTTCTGCCAGCGCTTTGAATGTCTTTCTGTCCAGCGCTCTGAATGTCTTTCTGTCCAGCGCTTTGAATGTCTTTCTGCCCAGCGCTTTGAATGTCTTTCTGCCCAGCGCTCTGAATGTCTTTCTGTCCAGCGCTCTGAATGTCTTTCTGCCAGCGCTTTGAATGTCTTTCTGTCCAGCGCTCTGAATGTCTTTCTGCCCAGCGCTCTGAATGTCTTTCTGCCCAGCGCTCTGAATGTCTTTCTGCCCAGCGCTCTGAATGTCTTGTTGTCCAGCGCTCTGAATGTCTTTCT
>NC_091550.1:27861612-27866612 GCF_042767895.1 Penaeus vannamei | reverse complement strand
ATTATTATTATTAACATTACTACTATTATCCTTACTATTATTATTGTTATTATCATCATCATTATTATTATTACCATTATTATTAATATGATCATTATCATTTTTATTATCATTAATTGTTATCATTATTATTATTACTATCATTATTATTATTATCATTAATTTCATCATTATCAGTATCATCATCGTTACGAATATTATCATTACTATCTCTCATATTATTATTATATTATCAATTTCATTATTATCATTATCATCAGGATTATTGATATTATCACTATAATTTTCATTTTCATTATTATAATCATTATCTTTATAATTACTATTATTATTATTATTATTATTATTATTATTATTATTATTATTATTATTATTATTATTATTATCATTATTATTATCATCATTATTATTATCATCATTATTATTATCATCATTATTATTTTTATCATTATTATTATTATTATTATTATCATCATTATTACTATCATTATTATCTTTATCATTATTGTTATTACTCTTATTATAACTTTTATTGCTATTGCTATTCTTATTCTCATTACTATTATTATTATCATCATCACTTACTATTATTATTATCATCACACTATTAGCATTATAATCATAAAAATAATCATTATCATTATTTTCATAATTTATATGATTATAATTTATCTATTATCGTTATTATTATTATTATTATTATTATTTAATTTTTTCATTATGGTTATTCTTATTGTTATCATTAATATCATTAATATTATCATTATCACTATTATCATTATTTTTGTTGTTATAAACATTAATGTTATTATGATTATGTTTATAATTATTGTCCGTATTATGACTATCATCACCATTATAATTACCCTCATTGGTATCAGCATTATTATTATCATTATTACTATTATTTTCATTATTATTAGCAGCATTACTATTATCATTATCATTATGATTATTATTATCGTCATCATTATTATTATTATTATCATTATTATAATTTTTCCATTTTTATCATTATTTTTCTTATCATTACTTTCGTTGGCATAAGTATCATCATTATTATTCTTTTATTGTTAGTAGTAGTAATATGATAATTAATACTATTAATATTACTACTACCACAACTACTGTCATTATCATTACAGTTATTACTATTGCTACTATTATTATATTTTTTTATCATCATTATCATTCTTATTATCATTATTGTTACTATTATTGTTATTATTATTATCATTGTTACCATTATAATTTTTACAATTATCATTATCATTGTTATCATTATAATTTTTCTAATTATCATTATCATTGCTATCATTATATTTTTTATAATTATCATTATCATTATCACAATTATTATTATTTCCATCATTATCATCATCATAATTATCATTACCATCATTGTTATCATTACTACTTTCATCATTAATATCATGATTATCATTATCATTTTTATTATCATGATTGACATCACTATCATTATACCATTGTTCTCATCATCGTTATTAGTACTATTTTTCTTTCTATTATTACTGTTATTTTTATTAGCATTTCTGTTATCATCGTCACTATCATAAGAATTATTAATATCTTATCATTTATGTCTTATTATCATTATCAAAGTAATTATTTTCATTATCATTATTAAAATTTCTATGAACATTTTTATTACTATAATCTTTTATTATCATTATCATCATTAGCATTACAATAATTATCATAATTGCTATAATCAGCATCAACATTGCTATTTTCAGCATCATTACTATCATTATCATCATTATGAATTATCAATATCATTATTCTGTTCATAATTTTCCTCTTTGTTATAATATCTATTACTTTCATTTATATCATTATTGCTACTATTAGGAGTATCTTTACGAAGATTATCATCCTTATGATGATTTTTGATATCACTGTTAATTATATTTTTGTCGTTATCTTTATTTTCACTTTTATCATTATTCATGTATATCACCATGATCGTTATCCTCAATATTACTATGATTTACCATATTGATGTTATCATTCTTATCATTACTTTCATCACTGACATTATCATTATCATCCTTTTATTACTATTATTAACATTATTATTATTACTATTATTATTATTATTATTATTATTATTATTATTATTATTATTATTATTATTATTATTATTATTATTATTATTATTATTATTATCATTATCATTATCATTATTATTATTATTATTATCATTATCATTATTATTATTATTATCATTATTATTATTATTATTATCATTATAATTATCATCATTATCATTATTATTATCATTACTATTATTATTATCATTATTATTATTATCAGTATCATTAATATTATAACTATTTTTATAATTATAATCACAGATGCTATTATCATTATAGTTATTATTATTTATGTCATTATTATTACTATTCTAATTATAATTAATAATGTTGTTGCTATTGCTATTGTCGTTGTTGTCGTCAATATAATTTTGTCAGCATCAGTAATAATGATGATGATAATAATAATAATAATAATAATAATAATAATAATGATAATAACAATAAGGATAATAACAATAATAATAATAATGATAATAATAATAACAATAGTAATAATAATAATAATAATAATAATAATAATAATAATAATAATAATAATAATGATAATAATAATGATAACTAAAAGTTATAATTATAACATTAATCATGATAATAATGATAATATTAATAATGATAATAATAATAATAGTAACAATAATAACAATAAAAATTAGAAAGAAAAATATCAATGAATACAATAGTAATAACAATAATAATAATAGTAATAATAGTAATAATAAAAAAATGATAATGATAATAACAATAGTAGTAGTAGTAGTAGTAGTAGTAGTAGTAGTAATTGTAGTAATAATAATAATAATAATAATAATAATAATAATAATAATAATAATAATAATAATAATAATAATAATAACAATAATAAAATAATCATAATAATCTATATAAATGATACAAATAATAAGAATAAGAACAGTGATAATCAAACTACCACTAATACTAATAATGATAATATTAATAACGATAAGGATAATAAGAGTAATATTAATAGTAACAAAAACAAGCAAAGATAATGATAGTAATAATGATGATACAACAAATACATTTAGTAATTGTAATTACAAAAATAATAACAATAACAATACTATTACTACCTGATAATAATAATAACAATAATAACAATAAATAATGGAAATGATAATAATAATAATCATAATGATAATAATAAAAACATCAACGATAATAATAATGGGGAAAAAATAATGATAAGAACAATCTAACAATAACCATAAGTGTAATAATAATAACTATAATAATGATAATAATAATAATGATCATAATGAAAATAATAACAATAATAATAATAATTATAATAATAATAATAATAATAATAATAATAATAATAATAATAATAATAATAAAAATGATGATAATAATAATAAAAATAATAATAAAAATGATGATGACAATAATAATAATAATAATAATAATAATAATAATAATAATAATAATAATAATAATAATAATAATAATAATAATAATAATAATAATAATAATAATAATAACAACAACAACAATAATAATGATAATGATAATAATAATAACTATAATGATAATAATAGTAATAATAATAACAATGAAAATAATAACAAGAATAATGATAATAATTACAACAACAATGATAACATGAATAATAATAACAATAATAATACCAATAACAATAACAATAACAATAATAATACCAATAACAATAATAATAATAATAATAATAATAATAATAAGGAAAACAATGGAAATTATAATGGCATAATAATAATGATGATAATGGTGATAATAATAATTATTATTGTTATTATTATTGTTGTTGTTGTTATTAATATCATTATCATCATTGTTGTTATTGTCATTACTATTAGTATTAGTAAAATTGTTAGTAGTTTTATTGTCGTTATTGTTGTTATCATTATTATTGACATGATTATGATTACTATTATGATTGTTCTTTTTCGTGTAATAACAATAATAATAATAATAATAATAATAATAACAATAACAATAACAATAATAATACCAAAAGAACAATCATAATAGTAATCATAATCATGTCAATAATAATAATAACAACAATAACGACAATAAAACTACTAACAATTATACTAATACTGAGAGTAATGACAATAACAACAATGATGATAATAATATTAATAATAATAACAACAACAGCAACAACAACAACAACAACAACAACATCAATAATAATAATAATAATAATAATAATAATAATAATTAAAAAAATAATAATAATAACAACAACAACAACAACAATAATACTAATAATAACAATAATACTAATAATAAAAATGATAATAATAATAATAATAATAATAACAATAATAATAATAATAATAATAATAATAATAATAATAATAATAATAAAAATGGTGATAATATTGATTATTATTATCATCACTGTCATCATTATTATTATGCCATTATAATTTTCATTGTTTTCATTATTATTACAAATATTAACATCATGAATATTATCATCATTGTTATTATTTTCATCATCACTATTTTCATATATCAAAATGATAATATTGAGAATGATAATAATCATAATAATCGTAAAGATAATAATAACAATAAAAACAATGATAATGATAATAATCATAATAGTGATAAAGATGATGATGATGATGATGATGATGATGATGATAATCATAATAATATTAATAATAATAATAATAATAATAATAATAACAACAACAACAACAACAACAACAACAACAACAACAACAACAACAACAACAACAACAACAACAACAACAACAACAACAATAATAATAATAATAATAATAATAATAATAATAATAATAATAAGGATAATAAAAACACTGATAATAATAATAAGGATAATAAAAACACTGATAATAATAATAA
>NC_091550.1:27799112-27801612 GCF_042767895.1 Penaeus vannamei | reverse complement strand
GCCTGTCCAGATGAAACACCCTAGGGTGGTAATTGGACTGCTGTGGAGTTTTGAAGTGGACCTGGAGGGTAGCCACAATTAATCTATGGTCATTATAACAGAACTCATCACTCCTAGACACCCTGTAGTTCTGGAGGATCCTCCAATGAGTGCTAACAAAGATGTGTTCGATCACCTTGGCTGCTTTACTCACATCGCTGTACCATGTCCATTAATGTTGGTCAGAGAACCAGTACCAAGAGCCCAAAATCCTCAATTTCTGGGACCTTGCAAAGTTCCGGAAAAGGAGGCTATGCTCACTGCTGGCATCAGCTCACAAACTATGGGGACCAACGGATCTCTAATACCCAGCTCGATCGCAGCCAGATACTGCATTGAAGTCACCCAGAACAATACGAATATCTCGCCAAAGACAACTGTCCTACACAGATGAAAGTTTATGAAGGAGCGTACACAACAATAGGAGACATGGAGCAAAATATAAGCTTCAGTCGCATTACCATCATATGCTTATCAACCAGATTAACGACTACTACTAGAGAGATGAAGTCTGTTAATATCTAGAAACACTGAGCTTCAAACAACCTTCAGAGTGATCCATTTGTAAGGTTGCTGCAATGGGGGCTGAGGGTATGCTGCATGTATGAAAACATCTGGCTCAAATTGGTAGTAGATACTTTCTTCATGCAACTGAATTTATCAGAAGGTGGTGTTTGGGAACTTAATATGGAGGCTGCATGATCATTTGCAGTAGTTTCCAAAATTTCCCGATTTTGAAATTTAGCTGACCATAATAATATGATATATTATTTTGCTGTTTAACTTTTTTCTTTGCTCCTCTGAACCAAATAGCGTGCCATAGACAAGAACTCTTTGTGCCAAGTCTGACACTCATACCAAAAGTTGCTGACCTATGCCATACAAGACCAAAAGCAGGTCTTGTTACAAAATACCCTTCAGAAAAGGTTTGACGAGACAGAGTGGGAGGATAGACATTCTGGAACACCCTCTGATAGTATGTGGAATCACCTAAATATTATAGACCATTTTCTAAAAAAAAAAAAAAAAAAACATAATAAAAGGTTTTCCAGTGCTTTTTTTTTCTTTTTTTTTTTTAGTTTGTGTGATATGCATGTACCGTGAGCGAGTAGTTTCACTTAAAAAGGACATCTCCAAACAAATATATCCACTGATACTCAACCTCCTCTTTATCATCAAAGCAATCATCAGGATTTAAAGGTGAGCTTCTCCTTGGGTTTTTGCAAATCCCTCTCTGCATGAGGTGCACAGTTTCCTCGGCGACATGCTGATTTCTGGCAGTGACAGATGGTTCATTCCAAAACTTTGGGTGCTTGGGTTTTTGTCATGAAAGAGTTCAAACAGCCACCCTTAACTTTCCAGCCATGCTGGTCAATTGTTGAAGTTTCTGTTCCCTTCTATAAATAGGCCACATAGTTTGCACGTTTAATATGCTGAAGCAGGCTGTCTGATGTGGGGGAGGGGGACTTTTGTTCCTTTATTTTATTTATTTATTTTTTCAACCCAAAAAGGAAATATCTGACTCGATCTCTTTGCTCAGACCACTCTGGAAGGTGAGTCTTAATCTGCAATGGTGCTTTTTATTGCCAAGTGGTGCTGTCAGTCCATTCTTGCCTAGTCCTGATAGTACACAGGTGAATATTATACTTGCAGACCTACTGATCTAGCTCCTGTTTCAGGGCTTGACAACGGACGGCGCATTAATGGGCCACTTCGATTAAACTGGTTTCTTGTACTAATCATAAAAATCTCTTGAGAGGACCATCTGGCAATTTTTTCGATTTTTTTACATATTTAGATGAAACACCTCAGCGAGATCCCTGAGGTAATGTTTTTTAATTGCCCGAAAAGTTTTTGCGTTATTGTCAAAAAAAGAAAAGAAAAAAAAAAAATGGGGAAGAGGGAATCCTCACACCTTCAAAATCTGATTTGGCTTTTGGGCAGAACTATTCTATAGCTACAACTGTTTTTTTATTTCAACTATATATATATATATATATATATATATATATATATATATATATATATATATATATATATATATATTTGTAAATGTTTGACTTTTCGGGGGGAAAAAATCTTTGTCACTTTCACGAAGGGAAAAAATACAAAAACCGAGCAGAACAAGTTCGAGATAAGCTATTCATCTACAATATGAGCCATAAAGCATTTATTTTGGACCAAATTTACACTTGTGAGAGCTTCCCCCACCAACAAAGGTAGTGTCTCGAGATATCGGCAGTTTTTGTTTGTTTTATCTTTGATTATGTTGGTATTAACAAAACAAGGTATAAGAATAACCTTAGAACATAATCCTCTATAATATACCTACATTCCGAAGAATTGTCGCAATTCTCAGCATGTAACAATTTCTCATAATCTATGTATGCTGTGGTAGAGTCCCACTGAGCTGGGGTGTTTCTCGGGTATATTGACCATATAAAAATATTTCTGTAAAATC
>NC_091550.1:27771612-27774112 GCF_042767895.1 Penaeus vannamei | reverse complement strand
CTTGAAACATTCTCAACATCAAAAAACCAACGCATGTGAAGGGAGGGGTTCCTAGACCTCACCTTTGCCACTGTAACAATGGTGGAGAGAATTCGGTAGTGTGTCGATGATACGGTCACTAGTGATCACTACGGCATAGTCACCACACTAATGGATGCAGGTCCAGCCCAAAGACCACATCACATTCCTAAATGGAAAACAGACAACGCCACCTGGTTTGCCTTCCAGGAAGGCTTGGCTCGATGTCTGAAAGACAATGAACCCAATAACAATAATGAAAACGTGGATGTGCTAGAGGCAAGGCTAATCCAGGCCATAAACCAGGCAGCCTCACAAACCATCCCCAAAACTCGCCCATGGTCCAGAACTCACAAAGACGCCAGGTACTATAATGACGAGATCAAAGAGGTCAACCACAGGGTTAATATGTGTAGAAAAAACTTCCGACGGCAAAGATCTCCCAACAATCTGGCCCTGTTGAGGGAAGCTGTCGTGAATGCCAAGGAAACTGCCAACAGAGTAAGGCAGGAAAAATGGCTGGAATGGTGCCAAACTTTTGGGCACCAGACCAGCCTTACAGAGTTGTGGAAACGGGTCAGGCAAGCGACAAGCCGCAAGCCCCGAAATGCACTCATCATGACCCACAGTCAGAGGCAAACAGATTGGTGCTTGAGTTCTCTGCCAGAACCAGCACCAACAATCTGCCTCCAATGATGAGAGAAAAACAACAAAACTTAAATCCAGAAAGACTTGCTCTCATAAGAGACAAGGCACCCGAAGCTGATGAAACGGAAAATCATACAAATCCAGTTCTGGGTCAACACCGGGATCTGATAGGATCTCTCACCCCATCATTTCGCATCTAGGCCTTGCAGGAGAACTTGCATTCTTGCAGGTTATCGACAAATCCTGGCAAACAGCCACGGTGCCCCAGAGCTGGAAACAAGCCACAATAGTTCCCATCCCAAAACCAAAGGAGCCTGGCAAGTACCGTCCCATCTCTCTTCTCAGCTGCCTGGGTAAAACAGCTGAGAAGATGGTACTCAACAGGCTCCGATGGAAAACGGGTCCCCCCCATGAACACCTGCACGGGTTCACAAGGGGTAAGAGCACTGCTCATAGCATTTCCACACTCTTAAGCACAATCTGCACCTCGCCCGCCGTGGTTGTCTTCCTTGACCTGGAGAAGGCTTTTGAACTGGCAAGTCCGCTTGCCATTCAAGAGACCCTAATCCACAAAGGAGTCAAAGGCAGACTCTTGGCCTGGATAGCTGATTATTTTAAAAATAGATCAGCAAATGTCAGATTTCAAGGCCACCTCTCACAGCACATGCCACTTGAAAATGGAACTCCTCAGGGAGGGGTTCTTAGTCCAGCCCTGTTTAATACCCTCATGTCCAACATACTCGACATTCACCTGCCAGAGGGATGCAAGATCATCTCTTATGCAGATGACTTGGCAATCATAGCCCCTGGCAATCACTGCCTTACTAGAGCTCAGCGTTGTCTGACCCTGGTGTCTGAAGAGTGTTGTAGGACGGGTCTAAAAATATCAGCAGCAAAATCCAAAGCAATGGCACTGAGAACCAATGTCAGAAACAAAAAACTCACTATACAGGGTATGGATCTGGAATGGGTGAAGGACTATCTATACCTTGGTGTATGGATAGGACACACACTCACTTTCAAAAAGGAGATCCAATACCTGCTTGACAGAACCAAGGAAAGACTGTCAGTCATGAAAGTCATGACAGGGAGACACATAGGAGCAGGACACAAAGTACTAAGATCATTCTATGTACATGCTGTCCGTCCTATTAATGACTATGTATCTGTCGCCCCCATTGCTTCCAGCACAACATTAAAAGAAAAACTGGAAACAATACAAAACGAAGTAGCCAGGATCATTCTAGGTGCACCTAAGTGGACAAAGGTCATCAACCTCCTCATGGAAGCTGATTTACCGTCCATGGACACCAGAATTGATCTAATGGCAGTACAGTTCCTTTCCAAGGTCCTGCAGGCACCCACAAACTCCTATTTAAGACAAAGAGTTCTCAGACGCCTACAACAAGATTATCAGTTGTTTGCAAACAATTCCTGGCTGACACATACAGACAGAGTTTTGATACGCTTTCAACTAAAAGATTCATTGCTTGCCAAGGGTATGGACTCCCCCCACCCTGATTACAAAGAACCCCCGCCGTGGGCAAACGAAATGATCGAATTCTCAATTCTAAATCTCACAATGAGAAAAGATCAATATTCCATACCTAGCCTGAAGGCACAAGCACAAAGGGTCATTGAACAAATAACTCTGCCGGGTAGTATAACTTACTACACGGACGGATCCGTGGATCCAATAAACCATACTGCAGGCGCCGGCTTTGCAACAAAGGATACCACAGCATCCATTAGGGTTACTGACAATGCCTCAACGCTTCAGGCTGAAACGGTTGCGATCATGGAAGCATTGACGCGTCCCTGAGGGGAGGACACG
>NC_091550.1:27749112-27751612 GCF_042767895.1 Penaeus vannamei | reverse complement strand
GGGGGGGGGGAGGGGAGAGAAACCGTTAGATTTTATACACGTTCTGGATGTGATTCCCACGCCGCCGTATCTAGACTGATGTGTAGGACAGTTTCGCCGTACCTTTTGTGCCCGGCAGTGGCCATCTGTGACGTCACTCCCAAACCTGGGACGTCTGGGGTTTGGAAAAAAAAAGGAGATGACGGCCTATGACTCGAAGCGTTAAGATACGGTCTATTGCGGACTTGCCAGGAGTGAATCCAGACTGCTTTTGTCTTTGTTTCCTTAGTATGTGGTTGCTGAAGGGTTTCAGAAGAACGTGGGCGAAAACCTTGCTTGGTGTTCTGAGCAACTGTGTATGTGCGCGCATGCACGTGTGTGTGTACGAGGAATACGAGAAAGAAAAAGGAAGAGAAGAGATGGAAAAAATATATATACATTTATATATCAATATATATACAGATTCAAATATATATATATATATATATATATATATATATATATGAATATATTATATATATATGAATATATATATATTTATATATATATATATATATATATATATATATATATATATATATGTGTGTGTGTGTGTGTGTGTGTGTGTGTGTGTGTGTGTGTGTGTGTATATGTATATATGTGTATATATATATATATTGTTTGTGAGGTAAAATTTATTATATACTTATCTTAATCAGCACACACACATACACACACTCACACTCATACTCCCACACACATATATCTGATATATATATATATATATATATATATATATATATATATATATATATATATATATATATATATATATGTATCTATCTATATATCAGTAAGCCTTTTTTCCGGTGCCAAGAAACTCTAACTACACTAGAAAGTGTCGTTTTTTTTTCATTTGCGACACTTCTCCGGGCCGATCGCGACAGCAACTCTGCCGATGCTTATACGCTACAGGTGCTCCACCCCCATTCCTATGAATTGTACTCAAGTTGTTTTTGAATTGTATCAATTGACAAATCACTGGTTTACTGATGTAACATCAGGAAATAACAATAAATACAAGTTGTTAATTATCAACATCTTCAAATTACAGATCAAAAGACGGAAAACTATCGAAATCAGTTGAAAATGCGTGGGCCCAAAGCGCCTCCCATAATACTTCTTCATTCGTCCATCGACACTGATTTCGAAGTACACACTTCTTTAAATATTTTAAAATGACACTATTTATTGATTGATATCAGCTACATTCAAAAGGATATATAAGTTTAAGTCTGCATATTCAATTATACATTCATATTAAGTAAAATGATAATGTAAAACCTAACATAAATTTTCATAATATTCTTTTAACTATTCGAACACATTTTGTAAATAAAACATGAGATACTTCACCGTATATTATTCGTCATGGAACACTTTTGGAGGCCTGAATATTGGCAAAGATTAAAGCATAAATGATATAAGAAAACAGGAACTAGCCTTACATGACATATCGCATAAAAATGTACACATACGAAAGATAAACTTGTACCGCACTCTTCTTAGCTGTGGCCCTATTAACAAGAAAGCATATAAAGCTATATACTCTATATTATATATGGTAGTAGTGTATATTTCTAATATTATATTTCTGCATATTTATGTATATATATACATATACATACATACATGCATATATATATATATATATATATATATATATATATATATATATATATATATATATATATATATATATATGCATGTGTGTATACTTATGTTTAAATATATATATGTGTGTGTGTGTGTATACTGTATATATAGGTATGTATGTATGTACACATTTCTGTATGTATATATATATGATATATATACATATATGCACACATACACGCGCGCGCGCGCGCGTAAA
This sequence comes from Penaeus vannamei, assembly GCF_042767895.1. Lineage (NCBI taxonomy): Eukaryota > Metazoa > Arthropoda > Malacostraca > Decapoda > Penaeidae > Penaeus > Penaeus vannamei. The sequence goes on along the minus strand of NC_091550.1, from coordinate 27,749,739 downwards.
TAGTTTTAAACTAGTACTTAGTGCATTATCCTCATTAACATCACCAACGTTACTAATATTGCACCATACAGTGTAGTATCAACTTTGAACTTCCCATTTTCTTCCAGTTTTAAAACAGGCAGAGGTGCTCCGCGCGCTCATCAGCCAGGTGCAGTTGCTTATATATGACTCTGCCCCCATAAATAGGGGCGGAGTCATAGGAAACTGTAGTACTACACTTCCTTGGCCCCGGAAAAAATGCCATTTATCTATTTATGGGGGCGGAGTCATAGTAAACCGTAGTACTACACTTCCTTGGCCCCGGAAAAAAGGCCATTTATCAGCACACACACACACACACACACACACACACACACACACACACACACACACACACACACACACACATATATATTACGTAACGGATTTTCGAATCGTAAGCAAAAAGAAGTTGTGAAGAATCTCATGTTTATTACGCAAACGTTTTGAAGGTTTCACAGACATTCCTTATCAATGCTGGCATATAGAAAGAGACAAAGGGTAATTACACAATTTAATCATGCAAGTTTAGTTCTGATTTTCCAAAAACTTGTAACTAAATAATGCAAAACAGAAATAGATACTGAAAATACAAACGTAACACATAAA
>NC_091550.1:27726612-27731612 GCF_042767895.1 Penaeus vannamei | reverse complement strand
AATCGGTGAGTTATGAAATGAGTAAGTAAGGGTAAAGCACACGAATAGAAATCATATAAGTGTTCAGACTAGATTTAAATATATTATACAGATCAAAGCGAAAGTGAGTAAAAAAGGAATAGGATGGCGTGATAGTTGGAATGAATAAGCTAAGGGGATGAGGAGTGGGTGGACGGGATGCTAAGGATAGGATCGGGTGGGGGGGGTAAAAGAGTTATGGGTGAGGATGGGGGGGGGAGGGCCTGGTAAGTAGGCGAAGGTGGGAATGTGGGTAGAGCTCAATGAAGACAATCACCGATGTGACTGCACAAAAAGAACATTCACACTAATAACAATAAACATACGGTAATTTCAATATTAATCAACTACTATGCGAAGTTATGAAATTGGTGCTTTAATTAGTGCATAAAATGAATGAAATGGTGACAGGTCTGCATCTCTTGAACAACTGACAGCCTAAAGACAACTCTCATGGTTGTAAATGATATATACTTAAATTAAATTCCCTGAGGAAAAGTGATGACGGACCAAACCGTTGAAGGGATATATTGACGAGCTCATACGCAGAATGCAAATTGGGCATTCCATCTTGTTGGGAACTACCAGCGATAATCTCACGTATAGTCATATAAGATAGAGCGCGGCTCGGCACTGGATCGCTCTGGCGGTAATCGTGCAGCTCGGCACATACAGGAGAACTTAATGCTAACTTAACACTAATAATGGTGCAATGAGGTTTGTGAATAAGACTGATTAATGAGGAAAACATTTGAAAATCAGGTCGGCATACTAACGATTATAGTATTAAAGGAAAGAAATGAATCATGAGAGTGAAAATCATGAACAGTATGAAGTCATAGTAGTTATATAATTAATCTCTAACATGGAGAGATAACTGAATTAAAATATAAATACAAATAGCTTGAATGTAATATATGTAGGGCAAAGTCAGATGGTGGGAGAGGGATATTTTACCTGAGTATGGTCATGTGAGATTATCCAAATTTCGTTAAAAATAGCAAGAGTAAAATTAGATGTGTAACAAAATAGGTACACAGTGATTGCAAAATTAAATGATCAAATTACCAATAAATGGAATAAAGAATTTATCATACATGAATAATTAAAAGAAAAAAAAATATATAAAGGAGACAAATAATTATGGCGAAATATACTTCATAATATGCACAAATATACTATAATGATATTATTACAGCTCCCAATTATATTCATGCAAACCTGAAATGATTTATGGTAAATCATTCGATAACAAAAAAGAACAATGACTATTGCAGTGCTAATTCACTTTATCAAAATTATGTTATGCAAAAAAACAAACAAACAAACAAACAAACAAACTGAAATACAGGAAAATATCGAGGCTAACACATGTCATTAAAAAGTGAGGTATCATCATCGTTTGACAGGACCTGACCTTACATGACCTGAACAGCTATGTGTGAAGTCACTCGCACTAAAAAACGAATATAACACTATATATAAAAATACTGAAGTTAATATTCATATAAACACAAATGAACAAGGCACACGTTTCTTATATAAATATAGATATGTAAAGAAAAAAAATATAAAACGTTCCAAGCTTAACTTCAAGATAATATTGGATAATAAACCTAAGAATCAGAAGGACAGAAAAGATCAGGAAAACAGGTCACTCGCAGTGAAAATGTGATCATTAAGACATGGGTAGGTCAAATGAATGATTACATGTGACAAATTTTACGCATTCTTTTAAGATTCTGTTTAAAAGATATAGTGTTTTAAGTAAATATCTCTATAAAATAATAATAATAATAATTTAACGTTCGTGGCCTGAACAGTAATATTGAAAATTGGTACGAGAGCGAAGGGAAATAGCGGGGCGATGGGGGGATGGGAGAGGGAGGGTAGGAGTCGGAGGTAAGTGGGAAGGGTGGGGAAAGGCGTTTGTTTGTGCATAATTCCATTAGGTTATTTAAATACTCAAAAACATCCCAGAAATGCTGTAGAAATGCCGTAAAAATACACTTAATAATAATATATGAAATTAACGTCGATATAGCGTCGGTTAATAGAATGGGAGATAATGAGAATAAGATAGGTGCCATGAATGTGGCAATATTTATACTAGCCGCATGGCTTAGTATGATTAATTTAAAGAAAAATGCACAGTATAGTTCACCCACAAGAGGGATAGACAACGAATCTGTACTTTAATTCTATCATGATCGAGTTAGATTGAAAAAAACACGCCAAAGAAAGAAAGAACTCTCGCAAGTGATAAAAATGGGGATTCCCTTAAAAAGACGACGATCTACCATGATGAAAACAAACAAACATGGTAGATACTAGGAAAAAGGAAAGAAAATGCACTTTGCATGGACACTTGTTTAGATATTTGAAAGAAAATCACTGCACTTGTGAAACAAAGTAGTACGGCATGCACACACAGAGAAGAAAAGGTAAAGAAAGTAAATTAACTCCGCATGGTGTACTTACAATTTATCGGAGATCTTGCAGGTGCATCTTGAAGGAGGCTTGTAGTTCGTGTCACAGCTAGATAGAGCGACGTCTGCCACCAGTTTGTCAGGATTTTGTTTTCCCCTGACTTTGGTGGGTATTGAGACTCTGTTCTGGTTTCTTCCTTTATTGGTCGATGTGTTGGTAGCGTGATGTGGACTGTCTCGTGTGGTGCAGTTGTGGGCAAAGGGAGCCCAAGAGGTGTGCCAAGCGGTGTGCATGTTAGGAGACACTCCCAGAGGGAGGTGTCCATGTCAGCCCATGACCCGAGATGGAATGTCCTGTACTTTTCAAGAGTGAGTCCCTAGTGTTGAGGACGTGGGTAGGTAATCCTTGTTCCTCAGAGGTGTCAACCAATCAGGTCTCGGTATTCGTCTTTGAAAAGTCGCTGACCGTTCACTTATTTACACATCCATGTCGATTATCTACTATAATCCCTAGATCACCTACTTCCCTGCTCTACACATAATTCCCTTTTGGATTATGAACTGTACTAAGTGCCATCCCTTTTACTTGTAACTGAAAACAACTCAAATTTATTACTTCATCTCAAAGTTCGATATCTTTTCCTCTGTAATGCTAGAATTTATGCTTCTTTAATTTTAAGTTATTGCCAGGGCTGTCAATCCAGTAATACCTTTTGCTTTTCCAGTACCCTATGACATAGCGATGAAGTAGTATTGACGGAGTCGGTCGGATATGACTTCTGGCAAGTTGGGTATGACGTCTGAATTGGTAGATGATAATTATTTATATATCATAGGCAGATATATAGAACATATTGTTTACTATTCTTGCATTCAATATATCACATATGATATGTAAAGAAAATTACTTTGGATTGTGACCACAGTAACGACAAAGAAAATGTAACACAGAAGGCGAAATTACCCTTAACTTCTGTGGTGAAAATGTATTTTCTAAAGGTTGCGAATGGCATGGAAGGCTTGTTAAATGAAAATAACAGCAAACATTTTGAGTTTACTTCAGAGGTATTTGATACAACCGAAATAAACATGAAAATAGATATGTTTATAGCGGTTCTTGGCATTAATATGATGACCTCACATGGCCCCAATCACAAATCCTCGAGTATACAAATGCATTTTGACAAGTCTGGACAATAACGAAACTAAAAAAAAACACAGGTGTACATGCAGTATGGTTACTCTGAAATTAGCATGAAGTACAGCGATAGAAATACCAGTCGGCCAAGAGACTGTATCCTTGGCTTAAAGGGACCTGCCAAGTTGTGTCACACTAGGTTCACAACCTTGTCCTCACTCACTCACCAGCAGGTGAGTGAGTCGTGACTTGCTGAAGAGACCTGACTCACCCAGACACCTCACAGCTCTCTCATAGGACTGCAATGCTCCCCTTGTTCCCTATTAGCTTACACAGCCCCCATCTATTTAAGATGCAGAATCCATAATCGTCTCACAATCCTCAATATGCACCACAGCTATACAGCAGCCTCGGGAAACCTCTCCGTCTTCCTAGTTGATTACCATTCCAACTTCAGCACCCAGCCATACCAGTGGGAACTCACACTCACAAGAATCATTCCCCAAAGAGATAAATCTCCAGACAAGTGGTAGATGTAACCCATTTACAACAATAATAACAAATACACTAATACACAACGGTAACAAATTGGTTACCCCAAAGTTGTGCTATGCCTGGTGATCTGTTCATTGTCACCTTCTTAGTGAGATTCACTGGCGTTTTTGCTACTTGTGTGTCAAGATGCAAGAAGAAACCAGTGGCGAGGATGCTACCACTAGCAACACCAAAGAGGTCACTACATTTACCATTGCATTCAGAGCACCAACATTCTGGATCCATGATCCCTCCATGCGTTTCACTATCTTGAGTGCTATTTCAAAGTGTACCACATCAGCAAAAGTTTAGTTGTGCAACATCTCTTCTTCCTCCTGATGTTTTGGCGTTTCAATGTCATTGCAACCTTTGTACTGTCAGGAGAAACATGCATTATTGTTACAACTTGAATCCTTCATTACTACAAGATTTCAGGAACCCTTCAGTTAGGAAAAAATCAGCAACACTAAACCTTCAGATTTGTTACACAGAATGAAGAAAATCCTTGTTGACAAGTGTGACAGTTTTACGAAGACCATATTTGTACAACTTTTCTTCCAGTGCTTATCTTCAACTATCCAACATGGATAATTCACTGTTAAGGAAAGCTCACCATCGGTGAACTTGCTAAACTAGTTGAGAAATTCATGGTTTCTCTTCCAAAAACTTGTTCAACTGATTGTCACTTCTTCATCCCAGTCACAGCAATTCGCTGAACTTGTTACCAAACTCACTAAATCAATACTCTTCAAAATCAAGTACATCATTCCTCCATATCTACCTCAGAATTCATCTTCAAGCAACTCCATGATATTTCACATCCTGGTGTATGTGCATCACAACATCTTATGACCTCAAGATTCCTTTGGATTTGTATTAAG
>NC_091550.1:27681612-27686612 GCF_042767895.1 Penaeus vannamei | reverse complement strand
GCCATTATTATTTTTATTGTTATTATTATTATCATCATTGTTATTATTATTATTATAATTATTCTTACTATTATTATAAATATTATCATTATTATTGTTATTTTCATTACTATTATAATTACCAGTATTGTCGTTATTGTAATTTTCTTGTTATGCTTATTATCATTTCCTTTATAATAATAATAATTATCATTATTATTATTGTTGCTGTTGTTGTTATTACTATTACCATTATTATTGATATCATTATCATTATTATTGTTATTATCATTATTTTCATAATCATCATTATCATAATAATGATTATTATTACTATTATATTTCTTATCAATATCATTATTTTTTCTATTATTATTTCTTTTATATTATTATAATTGTTATTATTATTGTTGTTGTTGTTGTTGTTCTTCTTCTTCTTATTATTATTATTATTATTATAATCTCATGATCATGGTCATTCTTATCATTATCATTATCATTATAATAATTCTAGCAATAGTATTATTGTTATTATCATTATCACCATCATTATCATTATTAATACTAATATCATTATTGGTACCATTATTATTATTGTTATTATTATCATTATCATCATTATTATCATTGTTATTATTATTGTTATTAGTATTATAATTATTAATATCATTAATATTATTATCATTATTATTAGTAGTAATTGTAGTAGTGTTATTATTATCATTATCATTGCTAATATTATAATCCTGATTATTGTTAACATTATCATTGTTATCATTATTAGCAGTATTCTATTACTATCATTATAGTTATTATCATTCTTGTTTTTATCATTATCGTTGAACATTAACAATAATTTTTGTATAATGGTAATTATCATTATCATTTTCATTATCATTATTAAAACTTTTCTTGGTTATATGATGTGGATGTACTTTCCAAATTGCATTACCATTTAACCCCGAGAATCTAAATTGCTAATGTTGTAGATGCCTAGTTTTTCTATTCATCAGTTTCATTACTATTCCCCAACCAGCTTTTTCTGATCTCCGGAAACATGAAGATATTCCCCAGCTCACACTCATTAAATGCTTTACTTTCATACAAGATCTTAAAGTGGTTATGAAAAAATGCTGATCAGGATTTGAAATGAGAATCATAATCACACTTTTTTCATGGTATTGTTATTATTATTATTATTATCATTATCATCATAATAATTATTATCATTATCATCATTATCATAATCATCATATGCATTACCATTTTTATCATCACTTTTATTATCATTATCATTCTTTTTTATCTTTTTATCATTATTATTTTCATTATAACCATCGACAGTTACTAGTAGTACTGATATTATTATTATGATTATTAACATCAATATTATTACTATCTTTATAATTATTACTACTATTTTTACTATCATTGTTATTTTCATCATTATTATTATTATTTTTATTATTATCATTATATTATCATTATCATCATCTTTATCAGTTCTAATTGTTAGTTTTATTAACATTATAACTGTCATAATGTTAAACATTATAATTAATATCATCAATATCAATATCATTGTAATTGCTATTATTACATCCACCATTATTACCTACATCATTATTATTACCTTTTTTTTATTATTGTTGCTGTTGCTGTTGTGTTATTATTACTATAATGATAATAGCAATAACTTTTTTTCATTATCATTATAATCATTACCTCCATCAAGGAGGTTATGTTTTCGGTAGCTTTGATTAGTTAGTTTGTTGGTTGGTTGGTTGGTTAGCAGGATAACTCAAAAAGCTATAAACAGATTGATACAAGAGGCATGTCTTAGCCCAACTTAGATTCCATTACATTTTGGTGGTGTTCTGGATCCAGGATTTGTTTTGAATAATTGCATGAGTAACCCCGTTTGCAATTGCAACTCAAAAAGTTATGAACTGATCTTTATGAAAAATTTACCGGAGTTGCATTTTAGTCTTACTTTGATTCCATTAAATGTTGGTGGTTATCCGGATCGTGAACCGGATCCAGGATTTTTTGAATGATTGCATCAGTTACCCTTATCGCCTTGCTTGCCAAGGAGGCGATGTTTACGGACATCACCTGTGCGCTTGAGAGAGGTGGTTTTAATGTCATTCTTCAAGTGGGAATATTCTTATAGCTTCAGTAACCCTATTGCCTTGACGGACGTGAGCGCTCTCTGAGTGCTTCCAGTTTTTATTTTTATTATTATTAGCGATATTATTATTGTGTCATTATCAACGATATTATTACTATTATCGTTATTATCATTATCATTATTAATATCATTATACGCAATGTTATTACTACCATTATCATTATCATCCAGAAAGGTTATGTTTTTGGTAACGTTGGTTATTTTGTTGGTCAGTAGGTTAGCAATGTAACTCAGAAAGTTGTGAAAATGTTTTTTATGATTTTTTTCAGAGGCGGGTCTTAGCCCAACTTAGACGTCATTAACATTTAATGGCGATCCGGATTTTTTAAAAGGATTCCTTAGCATGCGAGATAGGGACACACGGGCGTCACAAGTGGACTTGGGAAAGCAGTGATTTTAAAACAATTCTTCAAGTGTGAATATCTTTATTACATCAATGACCCGATTGCTTTGGCGGAGGTATGCAGTCTCTGAGTGCTTCCAGTTGGTATTATTATTGTCATCATCATAACCATTACTTTCATTATTATCATTACTAATATTGTTATTATTATTATCACTATTGTTATTATTATGATAAGTTTTGTTAATATTTTTATTGCGATTGTTGTTATTACAATTATCATTACTTTTATTACTATATGATTATAATTACTGTTAGTATCTTTATTACCATTATCGTTATCATTAGTATGATGATTATCACTACCATCATTGTTATTATTATCATTGCTGATATAATTATTTATAATGTCCTGATTATAATCCTTATTTTTATTATTATCATTTTTATCATCGACTTTATCATTATAAGAATCATTGTCATCATCTGTATGATTACTATTATTGTTTCTATTATCATTACTACTGTTATCATTATTATTACTTTTATTTTTATTATTATAATATCATTATTAATCATTACTAATGATTATTATTATTATTATTGTTTTCATCTTCATTATGATTATTATTACCACTATTATTATCTGATGATTATCATCGTATTATTATTATCTTAGTTATTATGATTATCATCATTCTTGTTATTCTTGTTATCATGATTTATCATTATTACTATTATTATGGAGATAATAATCATCATTATTATGATAATTTTTATTACAATTATCATTGCTTTAATTATTATTATTATTAGTTTTATTTTAACTAATATTTATCTATTTTCTTCATTATCATTATTATTGGTATCATGATTATCATCATCTGATTATTACAACCCTTGTTGTCATTATCATCATTACTATTACTGTTATTGTTATTATCGTTGTTATTACAACCAACGTAATCCTCTTTATTGTCATTACCATCATGATTATCCTGATCATAATAATATTTATTATCATCATTATCATGATAGTGTATTGTTAGTAACGCCCTCATCATTGTTAGTATCATTATGATGATTATTGTTATCATTATTATTATTATAATTATTAATTCCGAAATCATTCCTTTCTGTAATAATAACTATGGCATACTAATCTATGTTTATAGTGTTTTGCTTTATTATGATCGTCATGCATATCATGTTAAAGGATTTATGTTTATCTTATATTTCTTGTTACATTTATTGTAGTTTTATATTACTGTCATTTCTAGTATCATTATGAAGTTAACTGTTGCAATAACTATTGTTTTTTACAGTAGTATTAACATAAGTCTAGCATTATTATTTTTATTTACTCTGATTAATCTGCTTTTTCAGTCTTGTCAGTACTTTTCATATTATATCATCATCATCATCATTATTTTCTTTTATCTATTGTCATTATTGTTATTATTTCTGTAATTATTTCCATCATCTTCAGTGTCCTTAATAATATCATCATTATCATTTTTACCATTACTATCATAGTTGTTATCATTGTCATTTAAGTTATCATTATTCTTATTGTAATTTTCATCATGATAATAACAATGATAATGATAATGATAATCATGATGATAATAATATAGTAATTACTAATATTATCATCATCATCATCATTAATTTTATAATCTTTATTTGACTACTATTATCATTATCATTAATATTAGTAGCAGTATTTACTAATCATAATTATTAGTAGTATTATCATTGTTATTATTATTATTACTATTATTATTAATATTGCTATTATTATTACCACTACTGCTATTATCATCAATATTATTATTACTATTATTATTATCAATTATTTCATTATCATCATAATTATCATTCTTATATTTTTATCAATATTATTATCATCATTATTATTATTACCATTATTATTACTACTAGTACTACTATCATTGATCTCATTATAATCATTATTATCATTGGTATTATTATTATTATTATTATTATTATTATTAGTAGTAGTAGTAGTAGTAGTAGTGTTATTTTCAGTTTTCTTGCTGTTTGCTGTGATCATTATTTTCAGTATTATCATCAGTGCTTCACTTACCATTACCATTACTGTTGCATTATAATATTTGCTGCCATTTCGTAACAGATTGTTTCGATAACATTTATAATAATGAAAATAACCAAATAACGACAATAATCTATAAAAAAGATCATAATAATAACGGTTATCAGCATTACTTTGTATCATTATTTTTCTCATTATTGTTATTATCATTTTAATATTATGATTATCCTTATTGCTATGATTGTCATTACTATTTTCATTACTAATATTTTTGTTATTGTTATAATTATCATCATCATTGTTATCATCATCATTATCATTACAGTAATTATTAATATCATTATTACCATTGTTGTTGTTTCTAAGAATGTATTTACCTAGATCATAGATTTGTTCTTCCGTCTTCACAT
>NC_091550.1:27448431-27450931 GCF_042767895.1 Penaeus vannamei | reverse complement strand
TAATGCCAGTTTTGCTATATGGTAGTGAAACCTGGACAATATCCTGTGCCATGGAGTCTCGTCTTGATGCCTTTTGTAATAGGTCCTTGCACCGGATCATGGGGGATTGTTAGCGGAACCATGTGTCCAACCAACGGTTACACCATGAGACTGGCACAGAAGCTGCACAATCTTTGATTGCCAACTCAGACTACATGGCCACCTCGCTCAGTTCCTACAGGATGATCCTGCCCACCTGGTTGTCTCTGTAAGAGACAACCCTGGGTGGAGGAGGCCTGTGGGACGTTCTAGGAGGTATTGGCTTAGGCAGATCAATCAGACCTGTAGTGAAGAGCTCGAGATGGGCCGAGTCCCTGCCTGGCAGTTTGCAATGAGGGACCCCAAAATTTAGAAACAAAGGGTGAATGCAACTATGCGCCCCCATCGGCATTAGCCCACTGATGATGATGATGATATATATATATACATATATATATATATATATATATACATACATATATATATATATATATATATATATATATATATATATAAAGAGAGAGAGATGAATGTACATATATGTATATATATAATCTATATATATACATACATTTATATATACTATATATGCACACATATACATGTGTGTGTGTTTGTGTTTATTCATATATATATATATATATATATATATATATATATATATATATATATATATATATATATATTTGTACAGACACACATATATATGTATATATAATCATTTGTATATATATTATGTATGAATTTATAATCTCTCTGACAGGGATTCGAACCCTCACCGCCATTACAAGTAACTTGAAAGACAGTCACTCTAACCACTTATACATCATCATCTGGGGGCTAACGCCGACGGGGGCGCATAGCCGCATCCACCCTTCGTTTCCGCATCTTGGAGTCCCTCATGGCAAGCCACCAGGCAGGGACTCGGCCCATCTCAAGCTCTTTCCGACAGGTTTGATCGATCTGCCCAAGCCACGACTTCCTAGGTCGTCCCACAGGCCTCCTCCACCCAGGGCTGTCTCGTACAGAGAAAACCTGGTCGGCAGGATCATCGTGGGGGAAGTGAGCCAGGTGGCCGTATAGCCTGAGTTGGTGATCCAGGATTGTGCAAGTAACAGATCCTGCGCCAGTCTCATGGTGCAACCGTTGGTTGGACACGTGGTCCCACCAGCTGTACCCCATGATCCGGCACAAGGATCTATTACAGAAGGCATCAAGATGTGTCTCTGAGGCCCAGGATAATGTCCAGGTTTCACTACCGTAGAGCAACACTGGCATTATCAGGGCCTTGAAGACACGTAGCTTGGTCCTTCTGCACAGATACCGGCATCTCCAAATACTCTTGTTGAGAGAGTTCATGACCCCTACCGAACAGGTTCTCCTAGCAAGTCCCCAAAGTCCTGGATCTTGGTCTTGGTCATGGAGACCTCTAACCCCAAGGGCTTCGCTTCATTTCTAAATGCATCGAGAGCCACCACTAGGAATTCTAAGGACTCAGGACTAAGGACTAAGATAGAATAGCAACATTATCAGCAAAGTCAAGGTCTGTAACCTTGATATTGCCCAGAGCTGCTCCACAATGACTTTGAACAGTAGCTCTGCCCAGTATCCTGTCCATGCAGGTGTTGAAAAGTGTTGGTGCAAGAACACAGCCTTGCCTCACTCCTGAACTAACAGGAAAGAAGCTCGACAGGCCCCCACCACAATTTATAGCACTTTCAGTACCAGTATACAGACTTGCTATCAGTCCAATAATCCTTGTTGGAATTCCTCTCAGTCTTAGGATCTCCCAGAGTGATTCCCGATGCACCGTATGGAACGCCTTCTTCTTGATGTAGGCTGCAAGCAGCCCACGCCCGAACTCACGACGGCGCTCTACAAAGACTCAAAGCGCAAGGATACGGTCAATTGTGGACTTCCCAGGAGTGAATCCAGATTGCTCCGGCCTCTGGTGCCTCAGTAGATGGTTTCTGATATGTCTCAGAAGGATGTGGGCAAGAACCTGCTATACTGAGCAGTGTGATGCCTCGGTGATTGCCGCAGTCCATCGGTCACCTTTCCCCTTCTAGAGAGGGATGCCCACAACCTTCAACAGGTCAGGGGGAATGTTACCGGACCGCCAGATGGCAGCCAGGACAGCATGCAACCCATGCGCCATAGGTTCCCCACCAGCAATGAACAGTTCAGCTGGGATGCCGCAAATGCCCACTGCTTTGCCACTCTTCAGCTTGAATATCGCCCCCCTAACTTCAGGCAGGAAGGGTGGGTCCTCACTGGTGGGTGAGTCCGACAATGGAATCACGGCACTACCCGCATCCAAGTTAACTGTTGGTGGGTCAACCTGGTACAGCTGCTCAAAATACTCAGCCCAACGTTCTTGCACCGCAGCAGGATCTGAGACGATCTGGCCACTTACTAAGCGAACTGCTGTCACCTTAGAAGAGGGCTTGGAGTTCAGCTTTCTCAGGGCTTGGTATGCAGG
>NC_091550.1:27404412-27415431 GCF_042767895.1 Penaeus vannamei | reverse complement strand
GGTTACCTATGTAAAGATTTTGCAGGTTAATGTGACAACGGAGTTGGAGGGCTTTGAATTTGTTATTGTTGATTTTGAGTCCGAGTTCTTTACAGGTCGACTCGAGGAGATTGAGAGCGAGTTGAGCATTGACATACCTGTTCCTTCCTGTGACAACTAATTGTAAATCATCAGCGTAGGCTAGAAGATGCGTATTGTTTGGGAAGGGGATTTCTACTAGTTTAACAATTAGCAGGTTGAAAAGAAAAGGTCCCAGGAGGCCGCCTCGAGGTGTACCATTTTCAAAGGGGTAGAAGTCAGAAGTGTGTCCCTGGAATCTTACTCGAGCTTTCCTGTTTGAGAGGTAGTCCTTGACCCATTTGAGAAGCTTGCCCTTTACGCCTTTCTCAGCAAGTGCGTGTAGTATGGCATCATGGTTGGCAAGCTCGAAGGCTTTTTCTAGATCGAGGAATACAATCACACTGTCGTTGCCGTCAGTTAAGGACAGGAGGGTAGCGATGTTGTCTGCTGTGCCTGCTCCTTTTTCATAGGCGATAATATGTGGATGGAGGGATGGAATGATGTGTTGTAAGCGATGGAGCACAGCACGTTCCATGGTTTTACCTATGCAGGAAAGTAGCGAGATAGGTCGGAAGGCATTAGTACTGTCACGTTTGGGTATTGGTATTAAGTTGGCAGATTTCCAGGCTTGGGGCAAGGTTCCTTGGTGATATGAGGCATTAAATAGTCGGAGCAGAGTGCCCATACTTGAGGGCCCTAAGTGGTGGAGCATAGAATAGGGTATTTTATCAATACCTGGGGTTGTGTCTTTAGAAGTCTTTGTAGCTTTCTCGAGTTCAGTTAATGTGAAAGGTGTGTCACTCTGGGCAGGTGAGTCTATAGCTATTTGAATGACTTGTTGTCGGATGGGCTTCAGCTGTTGTAGCTTCCTTGAAACGGATGCAGGCAGTTGGTTGGATGAACAGTGCATGGCAAAGGAGAGTGCAAGTCTATTGGCTTCCGAGTGAGGATGAGGATGTGGTGCGGGCATTGAGCGTTTTGCTCCTGATGCCAGTCGTAGTTTGGTCCACATCTCTTTCAAGGATGTGTGAGCAGTTATCGTTTCACACCAAGATAACCAGGCTTTGGCTTTTATTTCTGAGATTTCCATTTTGACAAGACGTCGTAAGGTGCGAAAAGATTCTAAGATGGTTGGAGAATGGGATCGGTGGAGAGCTTTGCGTAACATGTTCATTCTATGCTTGAGTTCACGTATCCGATCGTTGTAGAACCAGCTGTTCTTGTGCGCATGAAGAGTGACATTGTTGAGGGGAATGCTGCTGTCAGTAGCATTTTGAATGGCATTAGTGAAATCTTTCTCTAGCTGGGTGGCATCTGACGGTGGAATGTAGCTGGAAGCCCATTTCTCCATAGTGTCTGTGAAGAGGGGCCAGTTCGCTTTTTTGAGATTCCATCTTGGTATGGGTGGGGGGAGAGTAACCCGCGGAATCCGAACGGTGGTGATAGTGGCAAGGTGGTCAGAAGTTAAATAGGGGTGTAGTTTCCAGTCTGCTATAGGGAGGAGAGAGGTGGAGAGAATGGTGAGGTCCAGTACTCTTCCACGGACATGAGTTGCAATACCGTTGTTGAGGACAGTAACTTCTGAGAAACTGTCCAGCAGTTCATTGATATATAGACCGGTGTCATTCATTTTGTGTGCAGAAGGGGTAGATTGGTCGTTCCAAGAGGGGTGATGGGCATTAAGATCACCACAGATGATAGGTGGTTCATTGGCTGTTATGCCAAATCATTCTTCAAGCTCTAGAGAACAATCTGCTCGAGGAGGCCGATAAACATTGAAAATGTGGAGGTCTGTGTTCTGTAGGGTTAGTTTGACGCCTATGCTTTGAATGTTTTCTCCACAATCTGGCGGTGGAGTAATCTCTTCACAGGGTATGGAAGACTTTATAAAAATGGAGATTCCCTGTGACTGATTGGGGATGAAAGGGCTGTGAAACGCTGAGTAGCGGTTAATGGAGAAATTGTTGGGGGCTGGAAGGAGAGTTTCCTGGAGAACGATGACATCTAAGTTGTCTTTAGTGATTGCTAATGAGAGTGTGGGGTAGTTGCACTGAAGGCCAAGATTGTTCCATTGTATAATACTGAAGGAGTCCGAAACGGAATGCATAACATTACTCATGATGTGATGATGTAGGGGTAGAATTAGTGGTTTAATTGAGCTCTTACGTGGTCCTGAGTTCATAAGGTTGGTCTGGAATGTGTAAGATTGGTGGAGAGCTGGCGGAAGAGAGGAGTTGTGCCGATTGTTGTGCAGGCGTTGGATTACAGGGGCTTGTCTGATTAATCCTGTGAGAAGATGTAGGAAGAGGTGGAAAGTCTTCTGATGATGCAACGACCGAGGTAATTGTACCAGTATCCTGCTGTACAGGTTCAGAAGGCATAGATTCTTGGGATGAGGAGGATGTGTTCTTGTGTGGTAAGATGGCAAGGATGTTGTCAATGAGAGTTTGTAAGTGGGAGTGAGGAATAGTGTGACCCAGGGCTAAAAGGCCAAGTTGAATGGTATTCACTAGGAATGATCCAATCAGTTCAGGAGGAGCTAAGGAAACTGGTGCTTTGTGACTCATGAAGGGCTGTGAGACTGGGGAGGTGGCAACTGGTGCAGGAGCAGTAGACAAGGTATGCAGGTTAGCAGCAACAGAATCTTTGATTGGTTCTTGGCTGAGAGCAGAAGTGTTGAGGTGTTGTGGTTCTCTTGGTTTGCTCCAATCATGGATCTTTCTCGTGAAGGTTCGAGGCTGAGGGGGCTGCCCTTTTCCAGAAGAATCAGGCTTTGATAGCAGAGAGCGTCTCATCTCACAGCGGAGGTTCCATGCGTGGTGTTTGCCTCCACAGTTTGGGCATTTTGGTTCGGTCTGCTCGCCGTTTTTGAATTTGGTGAGGCAATCGTCTGTCGGGTGACTTTTTGAGCAGATTGCACAGCGTGCAGCAACTTTACATTGGTTGCGGTGATGTCCATAGCGCTGGCAGTTGTAGCACCGGAGTGGTTCTGGGATGTATTTGCGAGTTCTAAAGGTCCCAAATATGCCCAGATTGATTTCGTCAGGGGGTTCTCTTGACATGACCAGGTGAACTTGGCGCGTTTCCTACTTGGTTGGGCGGTATATACAACGTTCAGCAGAGATGAAGTCTGGGAGGTCTGTAAGGCGTTGAAAGCCTATGGGGAATTTTTCTAAAATTGCTCTGAATTTTCTGGGTTCAGGAACATAAGAGGTAATATTGACAATCTTGCCTGAAGCTAGGGTGGTAAGTGAGTCCAACAACGTGCGTGTAGAATCAGTCTTCGGAGTGAGAATGAAGTGGCCATCGTTGGTAATTGCTGTGGTGACATCTATAAAAGGGAACTCTTCTTCAGTAGCAAACATGGCTTCTACAGCCGTGGCAAAGTCTTTAGATAAGGCAATGAGAAATTTATGGCTCATTTTGGTGAGTGGATAAGGTGAACTAGAGCCTCCCCTATTGGCTGAGGTATTCTGCTCTTGGGCTTGAAGTTGTGGATCGGCTGAAGGGGGATCTTTGCCATCTTGATCGGTGCAGGATAGCTCCATGCTGTCATCCGATGATACTCTAGGATCAGCAGCTTAAGAGAGTAATTCATCTGAAGGCGGAGGATTCAGCTTCATCTTCTTTGATGCTGAGTTGTTGGGATTCTCTGTGGTCTGTACTGGATCAGGGTCTGGGGCATTTTCCTCTGGGGGGAAGTAATTCTTTTCCCTTTCTTTGAGGTGGAAGTTGTAGGATCTGGAGTCCTAGGCTGAAATTCCATTTTCTGTTTTTTCTTTTTATGATTTGACTTAGACATCAGTGACTTAAATGAGGGGTTGTGAGGCCACCACCTACTTAAAACTTTTGGGTTTATAACCTACTGGTGATCAGACAGTCTGCTCAGGTCAACCCTTCGAAAGCAGAAGCTGAAGCACCCCTAGAAGTACCTAACCCTATCAAGAAAAACAAAACCCTTCTCTGTGGTTTAAGGCAGCCGGCCTACCCTGCTCCCCTTGTGGCACTGCCCGCGGGGTTCACCTTCACCACAGAGGGGACACTAAGAGGTGGCAAAGGACACAAAAAAAAAAAAAAAAAAAAAAATGAGATGAATGAGATGATTGGCATGAAAGTGGAACTCTCTGCACTGTTTTGCATGAAAGTTATCAGTTTGGCGTGCGCGATCTCGGCAAGAAGACAATCTTGAATTGGCTACAACAATGGACGGCAGCTCGCGGTCCTTGCTGAGGTTGTAACTGTAGCCAGAAGGAGGTAGCTTCTCTCATTCATAATAAATGTGAAAATTTGATCAGGAGACCCTCCGGTGGAATTGGAGCCAATGCTAAATAGGATATCGCCAACCTTGCTGGGACGAGTTGTGATCAGCTGAAGCTGCCGCGCGCTTGGTAATGGATAGTTTTGTCCATACATGATTTAGTCATGCAAACTTTCTCTTTCAGAACCCAAAAGTTCTTTCAACTATGTTTCGGGTTCCCATGTAAGCCCTATTGTAGTGTCCCTCTTTGTCACCAAATATTGATGATAATGACAATAATGATAATTATAGAGCCCATTCATGATGAAAAAATGCAAAAATTAATGAAATCACAGAAGTCGATCAACCCTTATGAGAGAATAGACGAAAATTTTGCAAATAATCCCATTAATATTGGCAATAAGTATTATAATAATGATAACAATAATAAAACATTAATTATAATGATAATTTGGATAATAAAATATTAATATTACTATTTCAGTTATCATTATTGTTATTATCATCATTAAAATAGTTATAATGATGAAAATAACATGATTATGGCAATAATTAATATAATGATATCAATTATGATATTAATGGCGATAATTGATATAATGATATTAATTATGATATTAATGGCAATAATGATAATAATGATGATAATAATAATTATAAAGCCCATCCATAATGAAAAAGGCCAAAGGTAAAATATTCCCAAAAGTAGAAAAAACAGCGAAGTCTAGGGAAATTAAGATTTTTGAGAGAATAGTCGAAAAAAACTTTTTCGAGTTAAAATGATAATTATGATGATTTTAACAATAATTCTGCTAATTATGATGATTTTCATGATAACCCCCTTAATAATGATAATGACGATAATAATGATAATTATGACAATAATTATGATAATTATAATAAAATGATAATTATAATGATAATTTCCGTAATTATTGTAATAATAGCAATAATCAACAATATGCCAATGATTTTCATAATAACAATAATAATAACTATAATGATAATAGGAATGATAATAGAATTAATTATAATATCGCTATTATTGTTATCATAATAATGATTATCGTTGTTATTATTTCTAATTATTGTTATTAACATTATGAAAATAGCTATAATGATATAAATAACATTAATAATTAAGATAATAATTATTATAATGATTATATTAAAGGTAATTATGGCGATAATTACTTTAATGATAATAATGATGATAAGGTAAAGCCCATCCATAATGGAAAAAAGGATAAAAGTAAAAAAAAAAAAATCGAAAAAACGGCGAAATCTAGGAAAATATAGCCTTTTCAGAAAATAGTCGGAAAACTCCCTTTTTCGAGTTTAAAGCATAATTATGATGATTCTAGCAATAATACTGCTAATTATGATTTTGATAATAATCCCATTAACAATGACAATAATGACGACAAAAATGATAATTATGGCAATAATTATGATAATTATAATAAAAGAATAATCGTAATGATAATTTGCGTAATTATGGATATGATAGCAATAATCAACAATATTCTAATGATTTTCATGATAATAACAATATTAATAACGATAATGATAATAAAAAAAATAGAAATAATTGTAATATCGCTAATATTGTTATTATAATTATCATTATTGTTGTTATTATTTCTAAAATTATCATTATTGTTATTATCATTATGAAAATAGTTATAATGATAAAAATGACATTAATGACTAATATAATAATTATAATAATGATTATATTAATGGTAATTATGGCGATTATTACTATAATGAAAATAATGTTGATATTAATGACAATAATGATAATTTTAATGATGATAATAATGATTATAAAGCCCATCCATAATGAAAAAAGGCTAGAATTTAAAAAAAAATCCCAAGAGTCGAAATAACAGCGAAATCTACCGACATCTAGCCGTTTGAGAAAATAGTCGGAAAAAAAACTTTTTCGAGTTTAAATGAAAATTATGATGATTTTAGCAAAATTTCTGCAATAAATAATGACAGTAATGACACTAATAATGATAATTATAACATTAACTTTGATAATTATAATAAAATCATAATTATAATGATAATTTGCGTTATTAATGCAATAAATGCAATAATCAACAATATTCTAATGATTTTCATGTTAATAACAATGATAATAAAAAATAATAGAAATAATCATTATATCGTTTTTATTATTATTATAATTATTTTTATTGTTGTTATTATTTCTAAAATTATCATTACCGTTATTATCATTATAAAAATAATTATAATGATGTAAATGACATTAATAATTAAAACTATAATAATTATTATAATAAGGGCAATTATGGCGATAATTACTATAATGACAATCATGATCATATTATTGGCAATAATGATAATAATGATGATGATAAAAATTATAAAGCCCATCCATAATGAAAAAAGCCTTTTCAGAGAAAAGTCGACCCCCACCCCTTTTTCGAGTTTAAAGAATAATTATGATGATTTTAGCAATAATTCTGCTAATCATAACAATTTTGATGATAATCCCATTAATAATGATAATAATGACGACAATAATGATAATTATGACATTAATTATGATAATTATTTAAAAAATATAATTATAATGATGATTTACGTAATTCATCCAATAATAGCAATAATCAACAATATTCTAATAATTTTCATGATAATAAAAATAATAATGACGATAATGATAATAAATATAATAATGACGATAATGATAATAAAAATAATAATGACGATAATGATAATAAGAATAATAATAGAAATAATCATAATATCGCTATTATTGTTATTATCACTATTATTATTGTCATTATTATTTCCAAAATTATAAATATAAAAAAGTTATAATGATGAAAATGACATTAATGATTAAGATAATAACTATTACAATGATTTTATTAGGGGGAATTATAGCGATCATTACTATAATGATAATAATGATGATATTAATGGCAATAATGATAATAATGATGATGATAATAATGATGATACTAATGGCAATAATAATATTAATGATGATATTAATGGCAATAATGATATTAATGGCAATAATGATAATAAGGAGGATAATGATAATTATGAAGGCTATCCATAATGAAAAAAGGCTAGAAGTAAAAAAATCCGAGAAGTCGAAAAAAATAGCGAAATCTAGAAATCTGTTGAGAGAATGGTCGAAAAATCCCTTTTTCCAGTTTATAGGATATTAATGATGATTTCAGCAATAATTCTGCTAATTATGATGATTTTCATGATAATCCCATTAATGAGGACAATAATAATGATAATTACAACATTAATTATGATAATTATGACATTAGATATAATAATTATGACATCAATTTTGATAATTACGACATTAATTATGATAAACATAATAAAATAATAATTATAATGATGATTTGCGTAATTAATGAAATAATAGCAATAATAATATATTGAAAAAAGTCGAAAAAACGGTGAAATCTAGCGATACATAACTTTTTGAGAATATGGTCGAAAAAAACCTATAATTCTAGTTAGAATTTTTATAATTATAATAACAATAATGATAATTATAGAAATAATAACAACAATAATAATTATAATAACTATAAAAGCGATATTATGATTATTTCCATTATTATTATTATTTTTAATTATTATCATTATCGTCATTGTTAATGAGATTATCAAAATCATTGTTATTATCATCAAAATTATTGTTATTATCATGAAAATCATTAGAATATTGTTGATTATTGTTATTATTGCATTAATTACGCAAATTTTATTATAATTTTCCTAATTAATGTCATAATTATCCTAATTAATGTCATAATTATCATTATTATCGTCATTGTTAATGAGATTATCATCAAAATCATCATAATTAGCAGAATTATTGCAGAAATAATCATAATCATCTCATAAGCTCGAAAAAGGTTTTTTTCGACCCTATTCTGAAAGGCTAGATTTCGCCGTTTTTTTCGACTTTGGTGATTTTTATACTTATACCCTTTTTTCATTATGGATAGGCTTTATAATTATTATCATCATCATTATTATCATTAATATCATTCATATCATCATTATCATCATTATAGTAATTATCGCCATAATTATCCTTAATATAATCATTATAATAGTTATTACCTTAATTATTAATGCCATTTTCCTCATTATAACTATTTCTATAATGATAATAACGATAATGATAATTTTAGAAATAATAACAACAATAATATTTATAATAACAATAAAAGCGATATTATGATTATTTCTACTGTTATTATTATTATTCATTATTATCATTTTCGTTATTATTTGTTTTTATTATCATGAAAATCATTGGAATATTATTTATTATTGCTATTATTGCATTAATTACGCAAATTATCATTATAATTATCATTTTATTATAATTGTCCTAATTAATGTCATAATTATCCTAATTAATGTCTTAATTATCATTATTATCGTCATTTTTAATGGGATTATCCTCAACTTCATCATAATTAGTCGAATTATTGCAGAAATCATCATAATCATCCCACAAATTCGAAAAAGGGTATTTTTTCGACCATATTCTCAAAAGGTTATATATCGTTAGATTTCGCCGCTTTTTCGACTTTGGAGATTTTTATACTTTTAGCCTTTTTTCATTATGGTTGGGCTTTATAATTATTATCGTCATCATTATTATCATTAATATCATTAATATCATCATTATAGTAATTGTTGCCATAATTACCCTTAATATAAGCTTTATGATAGCTATTATCTTAATTATTAATGTCATTTTCCTCTTTATAATTATTTTTATAATGATAATAACAATAATAATTTTAGAAATAATAATAACAACAATAATAATTATAATAACAATAATAGCGATATTGTGATTATTTCTACTATTATTATTATTTCTAATTATTATCATTATCGTTATTATTATTTTTGTTATCATGAAAATCATTAGAATATTGTTGATTATTGCAATTATTGCATTAATTAAGCACATTATCATTATAATTATCATTTTATTATAATTATCCTAATTAATGTCATAATCATCATTATTATCATCATTATTAACGGGATTATCCTCAAAATCATCCTAATTAGCAGAATTATTGCAGAAATCATCATAATCATCCCCTAAACTCGAAAAATGTTTTTTTTTTCGACCATATTCTCAAAAGGCTATATATCGCTAGATTTCGCCGTTTTTTTCGATTTGGGGATTTTTATACTTCTAGTCTTTTTTCATCATGAATGGGCTTTATAATTATTATTATCATCATTATATTCATTAATATAATTAATATCATCATTTTAGTAATTATCGACATAATTACCCCTTAATATAATCATTATAAGAGTTATTATCTTAATTCTTAATGTCATTATAACTATTTTTATAATGATAACAACAATAATGATAATTCTAGAAATAATAACAATAACAATAATAATTATAATAACAATAAGAGCAATATTATGATTTTTTCTAATTTTATTAATTTTTTATTATTATCATTATCGTTATTATTATTGGTTTTATCATGAAAATCATTAGAATATTGCTGATTATTGCTAGTGTGTGTATGTGTGTGTGTGTATTTATGCTTATGCACACACACACACACACACACACACACACACACACACACACACACACACACACACACACACACATATATATATATAGATAGATAGATAGATAGATAGATAGATAGATAGATAGATAGATACATAGATAGATACATAGATACATAGAAAGATAGATAGATAGATAGATAGATAGATATAGATATAGATATTTAAATAGATATAGATATATATAGGTATGTATACACACACACACACACACACACATATATATATATATATATATATATATATATATATATATATATATATATATATATATATATATATATATATATATATATATATATATATATATATATATATATGCATATATGTGTGTCTGCGTGTGTGTGTGTGTGTATATATATACATACATACATACATATATATATACATATATATATATATATATATATATATATATATATATATATATATATATATATATATATATATATATATATATATATATATATATATATATATATATATATATATATATATATATATATATATATATGTGTGTGTGTGTGTGTGTGTGTGTGTGTGTGTGTGTGTGTGTGTGAGTGTGTGTATGTATGTATGTATGTATGCATGCACGTATGTATATGTGGGCATCTTAGGTCCCATGCATGGTGACTGGAACTGCAGTTTTGACATTTTGCAGTAACCTATCTGCCTTCTTTCAGCTTGCGTAGGTAGGTGTCAGTCAGTTGATTTCTGTAGGAATGGGGCCCCTAATTGTGAGGACTTGCCTTGTTTCTGTTTGGAGGAGACGCTAGAAGCTGCAACTACATTGTGTTGACTTTCTAATAGTGATAGCGGGAGTTCAAGGGGGAAGCCCATCAGTACACATTTTCTTACAGCTTCCTTTGGCTGAAAGTGTTGTAGAGCTACAGTCTTGTTGGATTCAAGAGTATGATAGAGGACAGGTATCTGGCATTACTTTCATTTTTAGGAGTGAGTATGAAGGTACTTTCTGCAGTAACTTTGGTGGCTACCATGAGAGTTGGAAAGTCTTTCTCTAAGGCATCCAAGGCGCTGTATGCTGAGGAGTT
>NC_091550.1:27394412-27399412 GCF_042767895.1 Penaeus vannamei | reverse complement strand
TCTCCCAATTGCAGCGGTAACCCATCCGCAGTCTGCGGAATATGGCTGCAGATTGGCGGCTAGTCGCAGTGGCAAAGGGTGGGTTGTAGTCAGTGACCAGCTTGTACCACAGGGCAGAGGGAGAGCCTGCGTGTACCCAAGCCCGATGTTCAATGTGTAGAACTTGAAATGTGGTCTTACGTAAGGTTCTTTTTAGCTGACTTAGGCTTGTAGAGACGTGAGTGGTGTGATCTTGGCTGAGGCTCTGTTTGGCGTATTGATTAATATTGCAATTAACGTAAGTTCTTTGTTATTAGTGTGAATGTTTTTTTTTTTTTTTTCGTGCAGTCAAATCGGTGATTATTTTCATTAAGCGAAATCCACATTGACATACCTAATCCCAACCCCCATCCTCACCCATACCTCCTTTAAACCCCAACCCACCCCACCCCATCTTATCCTTAGCCTCCCGCCCACCCACTCCTCCCCTTCGCTTATTTCTTCCAACTTCCACGCCATCCTATTCCTTTTTACTCATTCTCCCCTTACTAATGACTCTAAAAAACTAATGAATATCTATCAACATTCTATTTTCTTCTCGTATGCTATACCCTGACTACTCATTTCATAACTCCCATCCATTAAATTAATCAACTCGTCTACGCACTAACGCAGCTACATGCGCACATCGTCCGGCAGAAACCCGTTAATTGCACAAGAATTACATGCGTACTGTTTCCGGAAGATAACCGACTTGCGCTAACCTTGTATTCTTGTCTTGCAATACGTTTTATCGTGCATACGTTGTCCTGAGAAAGTAATGAGTAATGAATGTAATGAGTCGCTCCCGAAGTATGAGGACTGCATTACCTGTTTTCATTATTGCTTTGCCTCAAATTGCTGTTGGTGATGTGTGATAGACAACTTCAATGAAATGAGATACATTTACTATTAGTCAGACGTATACCGTATGCACTATTGCACTGCACACTTCTGAAATCTGCATTGTTGCATTTTTTCTTTTTTCCAAGGAAGTTCGTCGTTCAAGACAAGTCCTTGCGGACTGCGACACCTTTTGCTTCCTTTGTAGTTCTGCACAATGCTTATCTCTTGTAGAATTTCATCTCCTGCTATCTGAGGCAATTGCAACTCAAGCAAGTCCTCGCGGACTATTGCAATTGTCTCCCTAAGCATGTTCCTCTGTCTATCCTTGGACAGTGCATTATTGAAAAAAATAGAAAAATCATGCAAATAATTGAATTAACACTCATTGCAATCTGATAATATTTTGATTATATCTTACGGCCCTTGCTATTACCCCCCCCCCCCCTGTTTGCCCCCTTGTCTCTCGCCCTGTCTCTGCCTCTGGTATGCTTTTTTTTTTTTTTTTTCAGAGAAAGCCAGCTCCATCCCGTCGGGGGCGACGGTGAGTAGCGTATGCCGAGCGATCTGAGGAACAAGGGTTACCTTTCCGAGTCTCCACTGCCAGGGACCCGCGAACAGCGCTCGAAGCCACTAGACAGTTGACCCAGCACACTTGGCTCCCATCCTCCATGATCGTTAAACCCAGCCGAAGGGGACTGAGCCAAGGTACCAAAGCTGCAGCGTGTGCAGTCCTCCGGGGAGCACACAGAGAAAACATCACAAAATCGCTCGCTGCCAAGTGGTACTCAGATGCTTCAGGCTATGAGCCACTGGCCCTTCCTCCAAACACAAAAAGAGGTACCGAAGTCATACTATTCAGACTAAGACTAGGTTACCAATGCGCTTGGCAAATTATTGACAGTGAGTCTGGGAGGTCATGTAAACACTGTGGCGAGCCTAACGCCACCCTGTTACATTACTTGCAGAATTGTGTATACACACAATTTCTGAGACAGGGACCACCCACCACAGCCGCTGGGCTGGTAAAAAGGGTGTGCAACATGCTTTCTCCGTGGCAGCTGGATCGCTTGCTTGCAATCCAGCCACCGCGGTAAGCATGCAGTTCAAAGAAAACATTTGAGTTAACTAGAAATAGTTAACACAGGCCGGGCCACCCCAGAGAAAAGGCCCGGGCGAAGCATGACTTCGCAAATCTAACTGAACTGAACTGAACACTTGACCGGGGCCCACGGCCCTGACCACACCTCTCCTTGGGGGCGCTCCCCCACGCGAGCCCCACTCGGCGCCCCTCTTGGGCTTCCTTGCCCACAACAGCCCGCGCCACGCTACCTACCAGCCACCTCCTGTCAATAAGCAGCTGAACCAGAATTGTGTCTCCATGACCCACCAAATCAGGGCAACACAAAACCCCTGACAAAGACACAATCCTCCTTACGATCCAATATACCTGAACTCTTTCGACAGACTACAAGCACCTCTTCAAATAACACACTCTTGCTCCGTCCTCGGTGTCACTTTTGACACCATGTTTAGATTTCATTATCATACCTCTTCAAAAGCCGCATTGGCTAGAAAGACCTTATAATCGCTTTATCGATTCAGATGCGCTGCCTCGCGCACGAAGCTGCACCTGCTCAAAGCACTCATCACACCACTCCTCACGTACCCACCACTCACACTTACACTCGCCGCACAAACAAACAGACGCAAGCTACAGATCGTCCTGAACAAAGCACTTCGCTGGGTCTACAGCGTGGCGTGGGACGACTTTGTGTCATCAGCACGATTACACGAGAGGGCAGCGGTGCTCCCGCTGAACCTCGTGTGGCGATGGATGATTTGTAAACAGCTCGACAAACTCCGTACATGGTGCCCCGACTGGATAGAGCGCTCCAGCGCCTTCATCCAGGGACGGAGGAGCGGGATAGGCCTTGATCTCTTTTCTCTGGACTGGTCTGAGGAGATTGAGCCAGCTTTCTGAGCTTGGCAGCGCCTTCTTTTCCTTTGTGCACTCTCTCACTTCCTTCTATCTTTCTCGCTCTCCCCTCTCATGTTTTACTGTTGTTATTAATTTAACCACTTAGCATGGTTTTAACTCCCCCGAGAAATGGCCAGCCACGCTATGCGATGTGACGGGCCCCGGGATGTCCTTGGCTCGGCTCATTTCTCCTGTTCTGTGTTTTTTTTTTTTTATGTTTTTAATGTTCATTTTAACGTTCACTTTATTTTATTTTACTCGTTTAATTATTGTTTTTAATGCATGTAGTTGTTTCTTTTACAGTTTTAACTTGTTTGTTTTAAGTTCTTTTTAAGTTAAGTGTTTAAGTTTTGTTTTTGTGTTTTTAAGTTCTTTTAAGTTTAAATTGTTCTCGTTCTCCAACGGAACTTTTAACCTCCCCAATAAACAACTACCCTCCGGTAAGCCCTATCCCCCCTTTTAATTAACTTCCTCTGCAACCCCTTTCCCTGTGTGACGGCATCTTCGACCTCATCTCCCACCTCATCTCCCTCACATCGCGTATGCGTCCCGCATCCTAATCCTTACCCTCATCTCACTGGTTCCGGATTTCCGACACGTGGCATCTGCCGCTCGTACCCGAGCCATGACCGCGGCTCCTTTGTCGTAAGGAGTGCCAACACGCGAGCCGGGGAGGAGGTGCCACGGCCAGTGATGATAATCCACCCGTGATGTGACCGCCCGAGCACATTTTCCCGGAAGTCCCGCCGCCGACAGAGAGAAATCTCTGATCGACGCAGGCGGGGCAGATAGACTCGTTGCGGTTGCATCCGCTTTCATCCTCCTCCCATCCTCGCAGTCGCGAGGTTAGCCGAGGGCACCACCGTTGCCATGGGCGATAAGTCCGTGCACGGTGGAGCCGCAGATGGCGCCTGGCAGGCAGCCCCCTACCCCCACCTCCCTCGTTAGCCGAGCGCAACCCGCAGCCCGGGCATGGCTACCCTTGCTGGCGCGGAACTGGCCCGCCAGTTCCACGCCAAACGGGTGAATCATGCCATGGCTGCGGCGAGCACAGATGGCGCGGGGCCTCCCCTCGCCAGCCTTTTCCCGCCTTTTCCGACTCCAGTCATCTATCCCCCATCTATTACCCCGCACGCTGGGTTAAGCCCCGGCTCTTTCTCTCTCACTAAATCATCCTTTCTATCCCCTCCTTATCCTTCCCCTCTCCCTCCTTCCTTCCCCCCCTTCTCTCTCGATTTCGATTCGATTCGACCCAGACTCACACCCTCAACGACCTTCTCAGTGACCGCTTCTGACCTGAGTTGCCCCTCCGGCCCCCAGCCGGGGGATCCACCCAGCGCCGTTCTTCGTGTATCGTTATTCTTGTGTATGTGTTGTAACTCTTAGCAATAAAGAGAACAGCCACACCGTGTATCCCTGTACGCCATAAAGCGAGAGATATCAGAAAATCTTATAAGTGCAAGATCTCCCTGGTCATTTCCAAGAATGTTGATGTGACTTGGAATCCAGCGGAAGGTGATGGATTTGCCTTGATTTTCAATTTGAGTTAATTTAAAGAGGATGGTGGTGAGTAAATGTACATTGTCAAGATGGTGAGTTTTCTATAGGGAGAGGGAGTCTGTTAGTATGTGGATAATTGTGTGCTCGGTGGTGAGAGCATATGTGAGGGCTAGTTTAATGGCATATAGTTCTGCCTGAAGTATGGAGGCGCCGTTGGAAAGTCGCTGAGCTATGGATGTGGTGTCCGTTACCATTGCTGCACCAGCCTTGCCTGAGGATTGGTCAATAGATCCGTCCGTGAAGATGAGAAGGTTTTGTGGCTGATGTAGAGTCTATGAGATGCCTTACTTTATTCAAAATCTCTTTTGTGCAGAGTGCTTTAGAGGTTGGAAGAGTGTCTGTGTGAAATTTAATTGTTTGTGGAGCCCAGGGTGGTTTAGGAACATAGTGAGAATTAGGAACATCCATTCCTCTAGAGATGGTATTCAGTGATTGTAGTGTTTTAATTAGGGATGCATGCCAAACAAAGGTTGTGCCGTCTAACCCATTTGGGTATAGCAGGTTGGCAGTGATATGTTTTAAAGGTGATGGTCTGGACCGGGATAGTATTTTAGCAACAAGCCCAGCAGTTAATTGGTGTATTCTGCACTTGAGAGGG
>NC_091550.1:27384262-27386762 GCF_042767895.1 Penaeus vannamei | reverse complement strand
GTGGAACTGGCGGGCCAGTTCCGCGCCAGCAAGGGTAGCCATGCCCGGGCTGCGGGTTGCGCTCGGCTAACGAGGGAGGTGGGGGTAGGGGGCTGCCTGCCAGGCGCCATCTGCGGCTCCACCGTGCACGGACTTATCGCCCATGGCAACGGTGGTGCCCTCGGCTAACCTCGAGACTGCGAGGATGGGAGGAGGATGAAAGCGGATGCAACCGCAACGAGTCTATCTGCCCCGCCTGCGTCGATCAGAGATTTCTCTCTGTCGGCGGCGGGACTTCCGGGAAAATGTGCTCGGGCGGTCACATCACGGGTGGATTATCATCACTGGCCGTGGCACCTCCTCCCCGGCTCGCGTGTTGGCACTCCTTACGACAAAGGAGCCGCGGTCATGGCTCGGGTACGAGCGGCAGATGCCACGTGTCGGAAATCCGGAACCAGTGAGATGAGGGGAAGGATTAGGATGCGGGACGCATACGCGATGTGAGGGAGATGAGGTGGGAGATGAGGTCGAAGATGCCGTCACACAGGGAAAGGGGTTGCAGAGGAAGTTAATTAAAAGGGGGGATAGGGCTTACCGGAGGGTAGTTGTTTATTGGGGAGGTTAAAAGTTCCGTTGGAGAACGAGAACAATTTAAACTTAAAAGAACTTAAAAACACAAAAACAAAACTTAAACACTTAACTTAAAAAGAACTTAAAACAAACAAGTTAAAACTGTAAAAGAAACAACTACATGCATTAAAAACAATAATTAAACGAGTAAAATAAAATAAAGTGAACGTTAAAATGAACATTAAAAACATAAAAAAAAAAAACACAGAACAGGAGAAATGAGCCGAGCCAAGGACATCCCGGGGCCCGTCACATCGCATAGCGTGGCTGGCCATTTCTCGGGGGAGTTAAAACCATGCTAAGTGGTTAAATTAATAACAACAGTAAAACATGAGAGGGGAGAGCGAGAAAGATAGAAGGAAGTGAGAGAGTGCACAAAGGAAAAGAAGGCGCTGCCAAGCTCAGAAAGCTGGCTCAATCTCCTCAGACCAGTCCAGAGAAAAGAGATCACGGCCTATCCCGCTTCTCCGTCCCTGGATGAAGGCGCTGGAGCGCTCTATCCAGTCGGGGCACCATGTACGGAGTTTGTCGAGCTGTTTACAAATCATCCATCGCCACACGAGGTTCAGCGGGAGCACCGCTGCCCTCTCGTGTAATCGTGCTGATGACACAAAGTCGTCCCACGCCACGCTGTAGACCCAGCGAAGTGCTTTGTTCAGGACGATCTGTAGCTTGCGTCTGTTTGTTTGTGCGGCGAGTGTAAGTGTGAGTGGTGGGTACGTGAGGAGTGGTGTGATGAGTGCTTTGAGCAGGTGCAGCTTCGTGCGCGAGGCAGCGCATCTGAATCGATAAAGCGATTATAAGGTCTTTCTAGCCAATGCGGCTTTTGAAGAGGTATGATAATGAAATCTAAACATGGTGTCAAAAGTGACACCGAGGACGGAGCAAGAGTGTGTTATTTGAAGAGGTGCTTGTAGTCTGTCGAAAGAGTTCAGGTATATTGGATCGTAAGGAGGATTGTGTCTTTGTCAGGGGTTTTGTGTTGCCCTGATTTGGTGGGTCATGGAGACACAATTCTGGTTCAGCTGCTTATTGACAGGAGGTGGCTGGTAGGTAGCGTGGCGCGGGCTGTTGTGGGCAAGGAAGCCCAAGAGGGGCGCCGAGTGGGGCTCGCGTGGGGGAGCGCCCCCAAGGAGAGGTGTGGTCAGGGCCGTGGGCCCCGGTCAAGTGTTCAGTTCAGTTCAGTTAGATTTGCGAAGTCATGCTTCGCCCGGGCCTTTTCTCTGGGGTGGCCCGGCCTGTGTTAACTATTTCTAGTTAACTCAAATGTTTTCTTTGAACTGCATGCTTACCGCGGTGGCTGGATTGCAAGCAAGCGATCCAGCTGCCACGGAGAAAGCATGTTGCACACCCTTTTTACCAGCCCAGCGGCTGTGGTGGGTGGTCCCTGTCTCAGAAATTGTGTGTATACACAATTCTGCAAGTAATGTAACAGGGTGGCGTTAGGCTCGCCACAGTGTTTACATGACCTCCCAGACTCACTGTCAATAATTTGCCAAGCGCATTGGTAACCTAGTCTTAGTCTGAATAGTATGACTTCGGTACCTCTTTTTGTGTTTGGAGGAAGGGCCAGTGGCTCATAGCCTGAAGCATCTGAGTACCACTTGGCAGCGAGCGATTTTGTGATGTTTTCTCTGTGTGCTCCCCGGAGGACTGCACACGCTGCAGCTTTGGTACCTTGGCTCAGTCCCCTTCGGCTGGGTTTAACGATCATGGAGGATGGGGGCCAAGTGTGCTGGGTCAACTGTCTAGTGGCTTCGAGCGCTGTTCGCGGGTCCCTGGCAGTGGAGACTCGGAAAGGTAACCCTTGTTCCTCAGATCGCTCGGCATACGCTACTCACCGTCGCCCCCGACGGGATGGAGCTGGCTTTCTCTGAAAAAAAAAAAAAAA
>NC_091550.1:27363358-27376262 GCF_042767895.1 Penaeus vannamei | reverse complement strand
ATATATATATATGAGATAGATAGATAGATAGATAAATAGATAGATAGATAGATAGATAGATAGATAGATAGATAGATAGATAGATAGATAGATAGATAGGTAGGTAGGTATGTATACATACATACATATATATATATGTATATATATATATATATATATATATATATATATATATATATACATATATACATATATATATATATATATGAATATATATATATTATATCTATATCTATCTACCATCTATCTATCTATCTATCTACCATCTATCTATCTATCTATCTATCTATCTATATATATATATGCATATATGTGTGTCTGCGTGTATGTGTGTGTGTGTGTGTGTGTGTGTGTGTGTGTGTGTGTGTGTGTGTGTGTGTGTGTGTGTGTGTGTGTGTGTGTGTGTGTGTGTGTCTATATATATATATATATATATATATATATATATATATATATATATATATATATATATATATATATATATATATATATATGTATGTATGTATTTCTATATACATATATATATATATATATATATATATATATATATATATATATATATATATATATATATATGAATATATAAACCTCTCTGTTCGGGGATCGATCCCGCGCCGCCAGATCGTGAAGCGACTGCTCTATCCATTACTCCACCACTCAACAAAAGAATTGTGCAACCAGGTGCCATCTACCGCCATGGATTTTACCTAACTACTCATACCTGAGTAAGTATAGTGAGATTTTACACACAATCCCCGTGAACATTCGGGACTTATGGAGAGCAGATCAAACCCCATATCAGATAACCGAAGGTATATTAATGAAAGATGGAAACAATGCACTACCGCATTTTTATCATGAATATATAAACCTCTCTGTTCGGGGATCGATCCCGCGCCACCAGATCGTGAAGCGACTGCTCTATCCATTACTCCACCACTCAACAAGCGAGATTTTACACACAATCCCCGTGAGCATTCGGGACTTATGGAGAGCAGATCAAACCCCAAATCAGATAACCTGAGGTATATTAATGATAAAAATGCGGTAGTGCATTGTTTCCATCTTTCATTAATATACCTCAGGTTATCTGATTTGGGGTTTGATCTGCTCTCCATAAGTCCCGAATGCTCACGGGGATTGTGTGTAAAATCTCGCTATACTTACTCAGGTATGAGTAGTTAGGTAAAATCCATGGCGCTAGATGGCACCTGGTTGCACAATTCTTTTGTTGAGTGTTGGAGTAATGGATAGAGCAGTCGCTTCATGATCTGGTGGCGCGGGATCGATCCCCGAACAGAGAGGTTTATATATTCATATATATATATATATAGAAATAATAGAAATAATCAACTCTATTCCAATAATTTTCATACTAATAATGACAATAGAAATAATAACAACATCATTATCATTGTCATTTCAATTATTACTATTGTCATTATAATTTTTAAAATTATCTTTATTGCCATTATCATTATAAAAATAATTATAATGATGAAATAGCTATAATAATTAGCATAATAATCATTATAACAGCAATAATGATGATAATAATGATGATAATCATGATGATAATGATTATAATGATAATAATCATAAAGATGATGACAACAATGATAATAATGATGATAATAACTATTACCCGGTCCATTTATAATGAAATAAAGGCCAAAAGTAATAAAATCCTATAAGTCGAAAAAAAACGGCAAAATCTAGCGTATTACAGCCTTTTGAGAGAAACGTTGAAAAAAAAATCGCTTTTTATTGGTAATTAAGAGGATTTTAACATTAATTCAGGTAATTGTGATGATTTTCATGATAATTTCTACATTATATACAATAATGATGATAATTATGATGATAATGATAATAATAATGGCAATATTAATGATAATAATGTTAAATCATAATTATAATGATAATTTTGATAATAACAGCAATAATAGCAATAATCAACTCTATTCCAATAATTTTCATACTAATAATGACAATAGAAATAATAACATCATTATCATTGTCATTATAATTATTACTATTGTCATTATTATTTCTAAAATTACCATTATTGCTATTATCATTATAAAAATATTTATAATGATGAAAATAGCTATAATAATTAGCATAATAATCATTATAACTGCAATAAAGTCCATTTATAATGAAATAAAGGCCAAAAGTAATAAAATCCCAAAGTCGAAAAAAACGGCAAAATCTAGCGCATCACAGGCTATCGAGAGAAACGTCGAAAAAAAAACTTATTCACTTTTTATTGGTAATTATGGGGATTTTAACATTAATTCAGGTAATTGTGATGATTTTCATAATTCCTTCATAATATACAATAATGATGATAATTATGATGATAATGACAATGATAATGATGCTAATAAAATCATAATTATAATGATAACTTTTATAATTACTGCAATAATAGCAATAATCAACTCTATTCCAATAATTTTCATACTAATAATGACAATAGAAATAAATAACATCATTATCATTGTCATTATAATTATTACTATTCTCATTATTATTTACAAAATTATCATTATTGCTATTATCATTATAAAAATAGTTATAATGATGAAAATAGCTATAATAATTAGCATAATAATCATTATAACAGCAATAAAGATGATAATTATGATTATAATCATGATAATGACTATAATGGTAATAATCATAAAAATAATGACAGTAATGATAATAATGATGGTAATAATTATTATCCAGTCCATTTATAATGAAATAAAGCCCAAATTAATAAAATCCCAAAAGCAAAAACAAACAAACAAACAAAAAAAAAGCGGTAAAATCTAGCCTGACGAAAGAAACGTCGAAAAAAACCTTTTTCGCTTTTTGTTGGTAATTATGAGGATTTTAACATTAATTCAGGTAGTTGTAATTATTTTCATAATAGTTCCTTCATTATATACAATAATGATGATAATTATGATGATAATTATAATGATAATGACAACGATAATGACAGTATTGATAAGATCATAATTATAATGATGATTTTGATAATTACTGCAATAATAGCAATAATCAACTCTATTCTAATAATTTTCATACTAATAATGACAATAGAAATAATAATAACATCATTATCGTTGTCATTATAATTATTACTGCAGTCATTATTATTTCTAAAATTATCATAATTGCTATTATCATTATAAAAATAGTTATAATGATGAAAATAGCTATAATAATTAGCATAATAATCATTATAACTGCAATAATGATGATAATAATGATGATAGTCATGATGATAATGATTATAATAATAACCATAAAAATAATGACAGTTATAATAATAATGATGATAATAATTATTATCCAGTCCATTTATAACGAAATAAAGGCCAAAAATAATAAAATCCCACAAGTCGAAAAAACGGCAAAATTTTGAGAGAAACGTCGAAAAAAACCATTTTCGCCTTTTATTAGTAATTATGAGGATTTTAACATGAAGTCACGCAATTGTGGTGATTTTCATGATAATTCCTAAATTGTATACAATAATGATGATAATTATGATAATGACAATA
Source organism: Penaeus vannamei (assembly GCF_042767895.1). NCBI lineage: Eukaryota > Metazoa > Arthropoda > Malacostraca > Decapoda > Penaeidae > Penaeus > Penaeus vannamei. The sequence goes on along the minus strand of NC_091550.1, from coordinate 27,372,699 downwards.
ATAATGGCAATAATAATAATCATAATAATGATAAAATCATAATTTTAATGATAATTTTGATAATTTTTGCAATAATAGCTATAATCAACTCTATTCCAATAAATTTCAAACTAATAATGGAAATAGAAATAATAATAACATCATTATCATTGTCATTATAGTTAATACTATTTTCATTATTATTTCTAAAATTATCATTATTGCTATTATCATTATAAAAATAGTTATAATAATGAAAATGGCTATAATAATTAGCATAATAATCATTATAACTGCAATAATGATAAAATCATAAAAATAATGACACTAATGATAATAATGATAATAATCATTATCCAGTCCATTTATAATGAAATCAAGGCCAAAAGTAATAAAATCCCAAAAGTCGAAAAAAATGGCAAAATCTAGCGCATTACAGCCTTATGAGAGAAACGTCAAAAAAAAACCTTTTCGCTTTTTATTGGTAATTATGAGGATTTTAACATTAATTCAGGTAATTGTGATTGTAGTGGATATTTATAAACTCCGTAGAGTTAAAGATGTTGATTTGGTAGCGTGTTATCCAACTACAGGTAATCTCCATGTGGGTCTGGCGTTAATTAATAATGACTCTCAGGTGAGTTTAAGGGTGATTCCGTAGTCACGATAAAAACAATAAGACCACTGGCTGACAAAAAGGCAACTTAAAAAGGATCATCCATATTATACATTTATTTCGCACAAAACTTTCAAAAAAGAACAAATACACAGGACAACACACCATACACTTACTTGAAAAACACAGAGGCCATAGCCCGAGAAGCACCAGTCAGCCAGCTAAAAATCCAACGGTCTGTCACCACACACGAACAAAAGCCTCTCTCCAGACCGATCTGGCTTGACCTTATATACCTGTGGCTATCGTGCTTACTGGGATTTTACCCATAATGCAATTAATTTTGTTAAATAGTGTATGGTGTGTCTAAAATAAATTAAGAAATACATAAAATAAAAAGAAAGATAAAACTATACAAAAATGGGCACATAAAATGGACAAAAGATAGGAAAGTATGAAAAAGTGAAAGAAGGGATCCGTGAGAGAAAGCGGAGAAACATGAAGGGAAAAACGAAAGAAAAACAAAGCTAAGGTGAATTAGTCGAAGACGAAAAGGCAAGAATAAAACAAGGCAAGTATAGAATATAAGGTAAGTAGTTTATAAGTAGTGTTGTGTATAGTAGGAGTAGTGTAGATGTAGAGGTAGATCACGGACCAGTGAGAAAGGTAAGTCAAAGGAATATAAAAACACAGGCTTATTCTTATTTTTAAAAAGGCGCAGACACACAGGAAACAGCAAAGCCACGTCATCTTGCAGGGCGGAAGAGTCCGTAGATTAATTGGAGCGATCCGTAACGTCAGGGGAACAGGCGGCCCGAAAACCTACGGGATGACCCGCCTACAGCCAGGGGAAATTCACTACAACTCCCTCCCCGCCTGACTTCGGACGACTCCCTCTCGGCCTCGACGCACACAGAACGGAACACTGCCTGCTTCTGAGGACTCTAGCGTGCGGCCCGGTCCAGCCACTCTCGACTGAGCAGACAGGGTCATGCAGCATCAGAGGGGCAAGCAGAGTGGTGACGAGAGGAGTCGGTCGAAGGCCACACCACCGGATCCACGGGTCGGAAGAACCAAGCAGCTCACGGTCACCGCGACCGTCCGCGACCCTCCGGAGGAACGGCTCTACACTGCGGATGGACTCAAAAGGGCCGTAAAGCACAAGGAACATCACACCTGCAAGAGACTGGGATTAGTGTATGGCATTTACTGTGTTCATCCTGTATAAAAGTAAACTCCTGAAAGGAATGCCACTGATAAATCTATATATACGGATGCACGACCAGACAGGAAGAAGGGAAACGAAGGATGAAAGCGAAGAAGGCAAAGGACGACGACCCAGCAAGCAATCACACCCAGCCTGAAAGAATAGGAAAGAGACAGAATAAACCAAAAAAATGAAATAAAATCAATGGGCCCAAAACATAAAATAAAACATAAGATAAAATGAAACTTAAAATCAAACTTAAAAATAAATACAAAACTTATAATAAATACAAAAGGAACTTAAGAGCAAACTTAAAATTAAGTTTACAATTAATGGACCTTAAAAATACAACTTATACATAAAAACTTAAAAGTAAACTTAAAAGCTACAAACTTAAGAATTATACAGAACTGAATTACATATAAATCAAGCACAAATTTAAGAAACAAATATATAAACTTAAGATTCAACATAAAAAAGACCTCAAAGAAGAAGACCAACCACATGTTGGAGAGGTGTACATACATTACCATGAATACACTGCCATGAAATACAGAACCTATCATCTCGACTTGGGCTGGAAGAATACAATTCAGATTAATACTCGACACATACAATGTTAATGCACAATTTCTTATGTCATTCAACACTGCTGATACATTAATTTTCACGCACTTTTTCATTTTCAAAGTATTTTCTATTACGACACTGAACACTTAACACTCAACACAAAACCTCTCACTGGCACAGGCCTTCAAGCAAAAACAAAGAGGAAGACCAATCTAGGCTAACCATGGTCAGGAGGTCGGCAAAAGGAAGCCAAGAGAGCAACTGCAGGATCATCCTCCGGGAGCCCGTCTAAAGGAGGAGGATCGTCCACGTCCCCATCCTCATCTGGCAAGTGGAGTTCATCATTCGTCCTGTAAGGCCTCAGCTGATCGAGGTGGTAAATCTTCTCCTTGTAAGGAGGAGAGAGAACCCTAACCAACCGTGTTACAGGACCGGTCTTCTTGCAAATGCGAGCCGGGCCAAACCACCGGGGACCAAGAGCTCCACGCCGTCCTGCTCCAGCCATACGAGGAAGGTCTTTAAAGAAGACTAAATCACCAACCTCAGCAGCAAAGGTGGACTTGCGGGTTCGCCGATTATAATCCCGGGCCCATCCTTCTCTGGCCTGCACTGACGTCTCCACGGCAATCTCTCTAGCTCTCCTCAACCTAGCAGCAAAAGACTGTGCTGCCTCATGATCAGTCTCCTCATAATTGCTATTGCCAACAGGATAGGTGCCAATATGTCCAGTCAACAAGTAGAGAGGTTGATCACCTACTGAGCGGTGTACCGCACTGTTCATGGCCAAACGAACATATGACAAAAGTTCAACCCATTCTAAGGGAGAAGCCTCCAGAAGAGTTGCCAAGGCGTTTTTCACCACCCGATTGGTGCGTTCAATCATCCCGTTAGCTTGGGGATGGAAAGCAGTAGTGAAAATAGTTTGTACACTGGCTAACTCACACACCCTCTTAAATAAATTGTTTTTAAATTCTCGGCCATTGTCTGTCTGCAATAAACGAGGTGGCCCAAACACAGTCACGAACTGATTAATAAAAGCATCAGCCACAGTCTCTGCATCCTTGGACGGCAGAGGTATCAACTGAACGTATCGGGTGAGCTGGTTTATGAAAGCCAATACATATCTATTGCCTTGGGAGGTCACTTCCAGTTCCATTAGGTCTGCAGATACCCTTTCCAGTGGGTAATTGGCGTGTGGTGCAGCAGCAAGAGGAGCACGATAAGCCATACCCTTACGTTTCTGGTAAGATCGACATGTACCAACATATTCTTTGACGGCAGACAACATGTTAGGGAAGTAAAAGTAATCCCTGAGCTTACAATATGTCTTGTAAACCCCAGGGTGACTTGCTGTTGCACGTGAATGAGCTAAATGCATGGCAGAACCCCTAAGTGTCTTTGGCACTACCAACTGATGGAGTACTCGATCTGGGAGGTGACGAACATGGTATACAACTCCATCTCGAAGCTCAAACTCTTCAAGAGTTAGAGGAAGGCGACGACGTGGCAAATTCCGTTCCTCTAAATATTCAATCACCTCTTTCCACAGGGGATCCTCAAGTTGGTGACGACGCAGATCGTCTGGATCACGATTGTGCAATTCTGTTGCAGCTACTGAACGACTCAACTGGTCTGGGACACGATGCCGAGTCCCTTGTGTGTATTTTAATATATAGTTATAAAAACTAAGTTCGTGTGACCACCGAGTCATACGTAAACTCTTGGTTTTTCTACTAAACACATAGGTTAAAGGCCTATGGTCTGTGTAGATGTAGAAGCGTCACCCATACACATAGCAGTCGAAGGCTCTTACCCCTTCCACTACTGCAAGTGCTTCACAATTAATTACAGGGTACCAAGTCTCGGCATCCCTAAGTTTACGGCTGAAGTATGCGACAGGCTGCAAGCGACCCTCATCATCACTTTGCATTAAGCAAGCACCGATTGCAACACCCGACGCATCGGTGTGGATCTCAAAGGACCTGTCAAAATCGGGCTTACTAAGAACTGTGGCTGAGATAAGTGCCGTCTTCAAGCTCTGGAAAGCAATTTCCTCCTGCTGACCCCAGGCAAACTTGGCATCCTTACATGTCAAGCTCGTAAGTGGTGCTGCAATATTTGAATATTGTTTAATATGCTTCCTGAAGAAGCCTGTGCAACCGAGAAAGCGGCGCACTTCCTTTTGGTTCCTAGGCTGAGGCATCTTTTGAATGGCAGTCACCTTATCTGGGTCAGGTTCCACACCCTTAGGCGAGATCTTAAAGCCCAGGAATTTAAATGTATCTGTTGCAAAGACACATTTCTTCCTGTTGAGCCTGAATCCTGCTTTTAAAAGGAGCGACAGAGTCTCATCTAAGTGTCTCAGATGGTCATCAAAGTTGTTGCTGTGCACCACCACATCATCTAAATAGGCAATGGTGTGCCTGCCTAAAACAGATGAAAGCACACAGTTAACAGCCCGTTGAAATGTTGAAGGGGCAGTTGCCAACCCAAATGGCAACTTTCTGAACTGAAAAAGTCTATGCCCATCTGAGAATGCAGTCTTCGGCCTATCATCTGGACTGACATCCACTGTCCAGTAGGCACTGCGAGCATCAAGAGCAGTAAACCACATGGTTCCATGGAGCTGATCAATGAGCTCATCAATGCGTGGCATTGGATAAGCATCTTGCTCTGTAATGCTGTTGAGACCTCTGTAGTCAATGCAGAAACGGGTGGACTCATCCTTCTTTCTGACGAGCACAATTGGGGAATGCCAAGGAGAGGTGGAATGCTCGATAACCCCTTGTGAGAGCATATTGTCACATTCCTCCCGAATGAACTTTTTAGAGGCTTCTGGGAGACGCCACTGCCTCACACATAGTGGACCTTCGCCCTCTTTTGTTTTAATAGTATGGGATACACCAGGTACCGTCCCTAATTTAGCTTGTGCATCAAATAATGCCACATACTTTACAAGTACCTGCCTGAGCTGCTGTTGTTGCTCAAGGGTGAGATGGCCCAGATCAATCTCACTTAAAAGGTCACCAAGCTCAGCATCTTTCAACTGAACATCTTCAGGGCAGTCGGTGCTGGAACCTCTGCGGCATACTGGAAAGAAGTCCCAGGAATGGCAGCTTTTCTTATCTTGGCACTCTTACTATTAATCATTTTGGTTTTATTTGGCACTGCACTATGAGAAACAACACCCTTGACACTCACATTAGCACTCTCACGATTAATACCACCAACACTGGCACTTTTCACGGTATCGCAAACACTAACATCACTTTCATTTTGCTTATCATCAACACCTACATCTGTGCTTCCAGCCTCAAGTGAGAAAACTTGTACAATGTTTTCAACTACAGCTAACCTATGTCCATTTCTCAATTTTACAGGAAGTGCAGTCTCATTTACTGCCCAGACTTGAAGTCGGCCATCTTTCAACTCTTGTAGAGACCTAGGTACCACCAAGGGACACTCAATACCAGAAACCATAAGTTCCTTGGCAGCTTGCATACCCCTAGGAACGCTACACTTGACAAAATGTCCACTACGAGGCGGTACAAAAGCAGGTACAGCAACATGTGCAACTTGTGAAGCTGGTAGCGACCTTGGTTGCTTGCAATGTACCTCAACAAGAACAACCTGTAATGACTGGGAGTCAGTATACGTGACCGAAAACTTCTGACCTTGCAAGACCAAAACATCCACCTTACTCTGGTCAGAAAAACACTCAAGCCTGAGTGAGATCCATGCCCAAAAGAATATCTCCAGGAAAGGAAATACCATCCAAGATACATACTTTATGTTTAACACAAATTCGATCATACACACGAAAACTCACCAAACTTTCACCCAAATCTGGAATGGTCTTACCAGAAACTCCTTTCACCCTTTTAAAAGATTCATTCTCACATCTTATTCCCATCTTTCCTGCAGCCATCCCCTTGACAATGGTCACCTCAGACCCCGTGTCGACAAAACACTGCGTTTTGAAGCCATTAATTATCAAAGAGACCATAGGTCGACCTGCAGGTTTCTGAAGAACCTCGTTATCGCAATCAGTGGTTGACAGCACCTCTTTGCTCGCCAGTGACGGTGTCGCTGCCACGCCCGACCTGGCGCGATACAAAGGGACACTGCCGTGCAAAGTGACCTTGCTCACCACATGCAAAGCACTTCCTCCTTTTTCTCAGCACACGACACTCCGAACTATCATGCTCGAGGTTCTTGTGGTAGCGACAATACTTTCTAGGAGGATCTACCTCGGCTGCTGCAAGAACCCGTGGTCGGGAAGGCGACCTAGTAGGAGAGCTTAACCCAGGACCTTCACTTTCCCTGAGACTCCAAACTCTCTGGGTAGTCTCAACAAGATTACAAAGCTCTGCCTCTTCCTTCACCACAACTGCTTCCCTAATCCATCGAGGAAGACCTTGCAAAAAGACCCTTCTGATGAGGTCATCTGGGTCACCAATAGCACGAGGATAATCCCGTAATCCCTGGTACACCATACCTTCCAATGTCAAATAAAAATCCATAGGTGCTTGCCCAGCTTGTAGTTTCTGACTATGAAGCACACGATAAAAATCAGATGAAGTGCCAGTCCCTCTGAACTTCTGCCTAAGTTTATCTTTAAATTCTACCCAGGAGACAATACTATCAAAGAGGGGGTAATTTACTATAAGTTCTGCTGCACCCTTACATGAAGCCTTTGCAACTTTAATAAAGGCTGCATCGGTCTGAGGTCGAGTGTGGTTCTCAACACTCTGGAGCCAGCTCTCGACCTCTTGATTACGCTTAAGGGGATGGGCAGAGCTAACCTCTGCCTTAAACTGAGGAATTGGATCCCTCTGCACCACAAACTCAACTGGGGGAGCTTCCCTAACAGAAACGGGTGATGAAGGGCGAGATATACGGCCTTCCAACTCGCTATTCTGGAAGCGCAGATTCTGAACCTCTAGGGTGAGCTGAGAGATCTTTTGGAAAAGCTCTTCCATCACTGAAATCTCTGGAAGTCTCTCGATGCCTCGGTCATCCGAATCTGGCAGGAGAGTTTGCCCTGAAGGAGAGTTCCTTCCTACCGAAGGAGCAGAAGCCGCCTCTTGGCTCGTCGAAGGGCGAGAGGGGCTGTTGTTACGACTTCCGCCGTTCCTTCGACCCATGGCTCGTGTCCGAATTGTGAAAATGTTGACTTACAATTATGGTCAGAACAGCTTCAAATGCAAGGCTGAACAAGACACCTAAAACACCCTCATTAAGTCTACAAGAGCACTGTGCTACCGAATTACTCACAAGAACATACACAAGATATCCACATGCCTACAAGGGCAATCACACGATTTCAAAACAAATTCACAAGCAAACATCAGATGCATGCTAATCTCCCTCGTAAAACACTGACACAAACGCAGGTATAAACCAGCCAAGCGCACATCTATAAAAACACTCACTTAAAATCTCACTAAGACACACAGAGTTCTCATCGATGAACTTAAAACACTTGCGCATAAGAACTAAAAACCACAATCAGAAACATTCGCTTACAAAGATCCCTAAAACAAGCATAAAACACTTGCGCATAAAAGCTTATCAAGAAAAACATCTAAAACATCCATGCACAATCATAGAAAGATCCGCTTAAAAGATCTCTTTATACAGATAAAACACTTGCATTTAAGAGTTCACCAAAACAATCATCCGCTTAAGAACACTACAGACATAAAACACTTAAACAGTTAAATAAAACACTCGCTTAAAGATCCACTAAAACAGGCATAAAACACTCATCAAAACACTTAAAAACACGTATCAAAAACTCACTAAAATAAACATCCATAAACATTCAGAGACTTACTGAAATATACACGTCAAAATCTTGCAAACTTTCATTCAAAACCCATATATTAAAAAAAAATGAAAACACGTAAACTCGCGTGACCACGTAGGAGTACCTCACAAATACTTAAACATTCACTCCCGCGCAAAAGACAACCAGCGAATTCCTTAACAATCACGAAATCACACAGAGGTCATTCAGTCTACCCGCCAGAAAGTCAAAGCTCGCATCAAAATACCAAAGATAAAACACCAGAAAACACACAAAAACAAGACCATTTAACGCCGAAACAAACAGCCGTAAAACACCGATACATAAAACTAGAGAAAACCACTAAGCCAAATCAAGTAAAAACCAAAAGAGAGGTAAAATAAATCAAAGATAAAACAGAACTAAAACAAAACAAAAACATTCTATAAAAGAAACCACAGAAACATAAAATGAATAAAAATACCATGGGTGGACAGACCGACTACGTGACTACGGGTCAAGAACTGCGTGAAGACGTAGGAGCGTCTTGGCCATAACAAGCAGTTACACCGTCTTGGAGTCATTGAATGAATTAACAAAACGCCATTGCCCACCGCTAGCCACCAAAATATATGTTACGCTGTAGTGGATATTTATGAACTCCGTAGAGTTAAAGATGTTGGTTTGGTAGCGTGTTATCCAGCTACAGGTAATCTCCATGTGAGTCTGGCGTTAATTAGTAATGACTCTCAGGTGAGTTTAAGGGTGATTCCGTAGTCACGATAAAAAAACAATAAGACCACTGGCTGACAAAAAGGCAACATAAAAAGGATCATCCATATTATACATTTATTTCGCACAAAACTTTCCATAAGAACAAATACACAGGACAACACACCATACACTTACTTGAAAAACAGAGGCCATAGCCCGAGAAGCACCAGTCAGCCAGCTAAAAACCCAACGGTCTGTCACCACACACGAACAAAAGCCTCTCTCTCTAGACCGATCTGGCTTGACCTTATATACCTGTGGCTATCGTGCTTACTGGGATTTTACCCATAATGCAATTAACTTTGTTTGTTAAATAGTGCATGGTGTGTTTAAAATAAGTTAGAAAATACATAAAATAAAAGAACGATAAAACTATACAAAAATGGGCACATAAAATGGATAAA
>NC_091550.1:27338746-27357858 GCF_042767895.1 Penaeus vannamei | reverse complement strand
ATCGCACCACCCTGCCATATATGACGATAATAATGAAAATTATGACATTAATTAGGATAATTATGACATTAATTAGGATAATTATTATATTAATTAGGATAATTATAATGAAAGGATAATTATAATGATAATTTGCGTAATTAAGGCTATAATAGCAAACATCAACAATACTCTAATGATTTTCATGATAATAACAATAAGACTAATGATGATGATAATAATTAGAAATAATAATGATAGTAGAAATAATCATAATATCGCTATTATTGTTATTATAATTATTACTGTTTTTATTATTTCTAAAATTATCATTATTGTTATTATCATTATAGAAATAGTTATAATGAGGAAAATGACATTAATACTTAAGATAATAGCTCTTATGATGATTGTATTAAGGGTAATTATGGCGATAATTACTATAATGGAGACCTCTAGACCCAAGGGCTTCACTTCATTAATAAATGCATCGAGGGCCACCACTAAGATTTCCAAAGACTCAGATAGAATTGCAACATTATCGGCAAAATCAAGGTCTCTATCTTTAATATTACCCAGTGTTGCTCCACAATGACTTTGAACAGTAGCTCTGCCTAGTATCCAGTCCATGAAAGTGTTGAAAAGGGTTGGTGCAAGAACACAGCCTTGCCTCACTCCTGAACTGACAGGAAAGAAGCTCGACAGGCCCCCAACCACACTTTACAGCACCTCCAGTCCCAGTATATAGGTTTGCTATTAGTTCAATAATCCTTGTTGGAATTCCTCTAAGTCTCAGGATCTCCCAGAGTGATTCCCGATGTACTGTATCGAACGCCTTCTTCAGGTCGATGTAGGCTGCAAGTAACCCACGTCTGAACTCACGACGGCGCTCTACAATGACTCGAAGCGCAAGGATACGGTCTATTTTTGACTTACCAGGAGTGAATCCGGATTGCTCTGGCCTCTGATGCCTTAGTAGATGGTCTCTGATACGCCTCAGAAGGATGCGGGCAAGAACCTTGCCTGGTTCACTAAGCAGTGTGATGCCGCGGTGATTGCGGTCCCCCTTCCCCTTCCGGAGAGGGATGACCACACCCCTCAACAGGTCAGAGGGAACGGTACCGGACTGCCAAATGGCAGCCAGGACAGCATGCAATCCCCGCGCCGTAGGTTCACCACAAGCCTTTAACAGTTCAGCTGGGATGCCGCAAATACCTGCTGCTTTACCACTCTTCAGCTTGGAAATCGCCTCCCTAACCTCAGCTAGGGAGGGAGGGTCCTCGCTAATGGGTGGGTCCGGCAACGGAATCACGGCACTACTCATATCCAAGTTAACTGTTGGAGGGTCAACCTGATACAACTGCTCAAAGTATTCAGCCCAACGCTCCCTCACCTCAACAGGATCTGAGACAATCTGGCCACACACTAAGCGAACTGCAGTCACCTGTGAAGAGGGTTTGGAGTTCAGTTTTCTCAGGGCTTGGTATGCAGGACGAAGGTCATTTTCTAAGAAATGGCCTTCAACCTCCTCAGCAAGATTCCTAATAAACTGTTCCTTGTCCCTTCTTAACAGAGATCGAGTTCTGTGCACCTGGGAACGGTGCAAATCCCGATCCCCTGCCAGACGAGCCGCACGGCAAGCATCAGTGGCTTCCAGTGTCTCCTGAGAGATTGAATTCTGTCTTGCTCTCGGCCATTCTCCAATCGATTCTTGGGCTGCATCAAGCGTTTCACGCTTGAAGATCATCATTATTGCTATTATCATTATATAAATAGTTATAATGATAAAAATAGCAATAATAATTATTATAACTGCAATAATGATGATAATAATAATGATAATAATCATAAAAAGGATGACAGTAATGATAATAATGATGATAATAATTATCATTCAGTCCATTTATAATGAAATAAAGGCCACAAGAAATCAAATCCCAAAAGTCGAAAAAACGGCAAAATCTACCGTATTACAGCCTTTTGAGAGAAACGTCGAAAAAAACCTATTCGCTTTTTAATGGTAATTGTGAAGATTTTAACATTAATTCAGGTAATTATGATGATTTCCATGATGATTCCTTTATTATTGACAATAATGATGATAATTATGATGATAACAATGATAATGACAATAATAATGATAATAATGATAAAGTCATAATTATAATGATAATCTTGATAATTACTGCAATAATAGCAATGATTAACTCTTTTCCAATAATTTCCATACTAATAATGGCAATAGAAATAATAATAACATCATTATCATTGTCATCATGATTATTATTATTGTCATTATTATTTCTAAGATCATCATTATTGCTATTATCATTATATAAATAGTTATAATGATAAAATAGCAATAATAATTAGCATAATAATTATTATAATTGCAATAATGATGATAATGATAATGATAATCATGATGATAATGACTATAATGATAATAATCATAAAAATGATGACAGTAATGATAATTTTAATGATAAAAATTATCATTCAGTCCATCTATAATAAAACAAAGGCCAGAAGTAATAAAATCCCATAATTCGAAAAAACGGCAAAATCTAGCGCCTTTTCAGAGAAATGTCGGAAAAAAACTATTCGCTTTTTAATGGTAATTATGAAGATTTTAACATTAATTCAGGTAATTATGATGATTTCCATGATGATTCCTTTATTATTGACAATAATGATGATAATTATGATGATAATGACAATGATAATGACAATAACAATGATAATAATGATAAAGTCATAATTATAATGATAATCTTGATAATTACTGCAATAATTAACTCTATTCCAATAATTTCCATACTAATAACGGCAATAGAAATAATGATAACATCATTATCATTGTCATTATAATTATTATTATTGTCATTATTATTTCTAAGATCATCATTATTGCTATCATCATTATATAAATAGTTATAATGATAAAAATGGCAATAATAATTATCATAATAATTATTATAACTGCAATAATGATGATAATAATAATGATAATCATGATGATAATGACTATAATGATAATAATCATATAAATGATGACAGTAATGATAATAATGATAATAATTATCACTCAGTCCATTTATAATGAAATAAAGTCCAGAAGTAATAACATCCCAAAAGTCGAAAAAAAACGGGAAATTCTAGCGTATTACAGCCTTCTGAGAGAAACGTCGAAAAAAAAACTTTTCCCTTTTTAATGGTAATTATGAGGATTTTAACATTAATTAAGGTAATTATAATGATTCCCATGATGATTTCTTTATTATTAACAATAATGATGATAATTATGATGATAATGACAACGATAATGACAATAATAATGATAATAATGATAAAATCATAATTATAATGATAATCTTCATAATTACTGCACTAATTGCAATAACTAACTCTATTCCAATAATTTCCATACTATTAATGGCAATAGAAATAATAATATCATCATTATCATTGTCATTATAATTATTATTATTGTCATTATTATTTCTAAGATCATCGTTATTGCTATTATCATTATATAGATAGTTATAATGATAAAAATAGCAATAATAATTAGCATAATAATTATTACAACAGCAATAATGATGATAATAATAATAATAATCATGATGATAATGACTATAATGATAATAATCATAAAAATGATGATAGTAATGATAAAAATGATGATAATAATTATCCTTCAGTCCATTTAAAATGAAATAAAGGCCAGAAGTAACAAAATCCTAAAAGTCGAAAAAAGGCAAAATCAAGCGTATTACAGCCTTTTGAGAGAAACGTCGAAAAAAAAACTTTTTGCTTTTTAATGGTAAATAGGAGGATTTTAACATTAATTCAGGTAATTATGATGATTTCCATGAAGATTCCTTTATTATTGACAATAATGATGATAATTATGATGATTATGACAATGATAATGACAATAATAATGATGATAATTATAAAGTCATAATTATAATGACAATCTTCATAATCACTGTAATAATAGCAATAATTAACTCTATTCCAATAATTTCCATACTAATAATGACAATAGAAATAATAATAACATCGTTATCATTGTCATTATAATCATTATTATTGTCATTATTATTTCTAAGATCATCATTATTGCTATCATCATTATATAAATAGATATAATGATAAAAATAGCAATAATAACTAGCATAATAATTATTATAACTGCAATAATGATTATAATAATGATAATCATGATGATAATGACTATAATGATAATAATCATAAAAAGGATGACAGTAATGATAAAATGATGATAATCATTGTCTTTCAGTCCATTTATAATGAAATAAAGGGCAGAAGTAATAAATTCCCAAAAATCGAATAAAAAGCGGCAAAATCTAGCGTATTACAGACATTTGAGAAAAACGTCGAAAAAAAAACCTTTTCGATATTTAATGGTAATTATGAGGATTTTAACATTAATTCAGGTAATTATGATGATTTCCATGATAATTCCTTTATTATTGACAATAATGAAGATATCTATGATGATAATTACAATGATAATGACAATAATAATGATAATAATGATAAAGTCATAATTATAATGATAATCTTGATAATTACTGCACTAATAGCAATAACTAACTCTATTCCAATAATTTCCATACTATTAATGACAATAGAAATAATAATAACATCATTATCATTGTCATTACAATAATTATTAGTCATTATTATTTCTAAGATCATCATTATTGCTATTATCGTTATATAAATAGTTATAATGATAAAAATAGCAATAATAATTAGCATAATAATTATTATAACTGCAATAATGATGATAATAATAATGATAATCATGATGATAATGACTGTAATGATAATAATCATAAAATGATGACAGTAATGATAATAATGATGGTAATAATTAATATTCAGTCCATTTGTAATGAAATAAAGGCCATAAGTAATAAAATCCCAAAAGTCGAAAAAAGGCAAAATCTAGTGTAATACAGCCTTTTGAGAGAAACGTCGAAAAAAAACTTTTCGCTTTTTAATGGTAATTATGAGTATTTTAACATTAATTCGGGTAATTATGATGATTTCCATGATGATTCCTTTATTATTATAATATAATGATGATAATTATGGTGATAGTGATAATGACAATAATAATGATAATAATAATAAAGTCATAATTATAATGATAATCTTGATAATTACTGCAAGATAACAATAATTAACTGTATTCCAATAATTTCCATACTACTAATGGCAATAGAAATAATAATAACATCATTATCATTGTCACTATAATTATTATTATTTTCATTATTATTTCTAAGATCATCATTATTACTATCATCATTATATAAATAGTTATAATGGTGAAAATAGCAATAATAATTATTATAACTGCAATAATGATGATAATAATAATGATAATCATGATGATAATGACTATAATGATAATAACCATAAAAATTATGACAGTAATGATAAAAATGGTGATAATAATTATCATTCAGTCCATTTATAATGAAATAAAGTCCAGAAGTAATAAAATCCCAAAAGTCGAAAAAAAACGGCAAAATCTAGCGAATTACAGCCTTTTGAGAGAAAGGTCGAAAAAAAACCTTTTCGCTTTTTAATGGTAATTATGAGAATTTTAACATTAATTCAGGTAATTATAATTATTTCCATGACGATTCCTTTATTATTGACGATAATGACGAAAATTATGATGATAATGACAATGATAATGACAATAATAATGATAATAATAATAAAGTCATAATTATGATGATAATCTTGATAATTACTGCAATAATAACAATAATTAACTCTATTCCAATAATTTCCATACTAATAATGGCAATAGAAATAATAATAACATCATTATCATTGTCATTATCATTATTATTATTGTCATTATTATTTCTAAGATCATCATTATTGCTATTATCATTATATAAATAGTTATAATGATAAAAATAGCAAAATGATTAGCATAATTATTATAACTGCAATAATGATGATAATAATAATGACTATAATAATAATCATCATAAAAATGATGACAGTAATGATAATAATGATGATGATAATTATTATTTAGTCCATTTATAATGAAATTAAGGCCAGAAGTAATAAAATCCCAATAGTCGAAAAAAAAACGGCAAAATCTAGCGTATTACAGCCTTTTGAGAGAAACGGCGAATAAAACCATTTTCGCTTTTTAATGGTAATTATGAGGATTCTAACATTAATTCAGGTAATTATGATGATTTCCCTGATGATTCCTTTATTATTGACAATAATGATGATTATGATGATAATGACAATGATAATGACAATAATGATAAAGTCATAATTATGATGATAATCTTGATAATTATTGCCATAAATAGAAATAATAACATCATTATCATTGTCATTATAATTATTATAATTGTCATTATTACTTCTAAGATCATCATTATTGCTATTATAATTATATAATTAGTTATAATGATAAAAATAGCAATAATAATTAGCATAATAATTATCATACCTGCAATAATGATGATAATAATAATAATAATCATGATGAAAATGACTATAATGATAATAATCATAAAAATGATGACAGTAATGATAATAATGATGATAATAATTATTCTTTAGTGCATTCATAATGAAATAAAGGCCAGTTGTAATAACATTCCCAAAGTCGAAAAAAGGGCAAAATCTAGCCTTTGGAGAGAAACGTCGAAAAAAAAACTTTTCGCTTTTTAGTGGCATTTATGAGGATTTTAACATCAATTCGTGTAATTCTTAGATTTCTATGACGATTCCTTTATTATTGACAATAATGATGATAATTATGATGATAATGACAATGATAGACAATAATAATGATAATAATGATAAAGTCATAATTATAATGATAATCTTCATAATTACTGCAATAATAGCAATAATTAACTCCAATAATTAATTCCAATAATTTCCATACTAATAATGGCAATAGAAATAATAATATCATTATCATTGTCATTATAATTATTATTATTGTCATTATTATTTCTAAGATCATCATTATTGCTATTATCATTATATAAATAGTTATAATGATAAAAAATAGCAATAATAATTAGCATAATAATTATTATAACTGCAATAATGATGATAATTATGATGATAATGACAATGATAATGACATCATCATCATCCGGAGCTAACGTCGACTGGGGCGCATAGCCGCGTCCCCCTTCTGCTTCCAACTTTTGAGACCCTTCATGGCAAGTTTCCAGGCAGGGGCCCGGCCCATCTCGACCTCTTCCCGACAGGTTTGATCGATCTGCCCAAGCCACGACCTCCTAGGTCGTCCCACAGGCCTCCTCCACCCAGGGTTGTCTCTTACAGAGACAACCTGATGGGCAGGATCAGCCTGTGGAAAGCGAGGCAGGTGGCTATATAGCCTGAGTTGGCGATCCCGGATTGTGCAGGTACCAGGTCCTGTGCCAGTCTCACGGTGCAGCCATTGGTTAGACACAATGTCCCGCCAACAGTACCCCATGATCCGGCGCAAAGACCTATTACAAAAGGCGTCAAGACGGGATTCCAGTGTACTGGATAATGTCCAGGTTTCACTACCGTAGAGCAAAACTGTCATTACCAGGGCCCTGAAAACCCATAGCTTGGTCCTTCTGCACAGGTACCGGCATCTCCAAATACTCTTGTCGAGAGAGTTCATGACCCCTGCTGCCAGGCCAATCCGTCTACTGACTTCCTGGTCTGACAGCCCAGAGTTATGAACTGCACTACCAAGGTATGTAAAGCTCTCTGTGACTTCAATGTCCTCGCCGCAAGCACGTACCGACTGAACAGGTTCTCCTAGTAAGTCCCCAAAATCCTGGATATTGGTCTTGGTCCAGGAGACCTCTAGACCCAAGGGCTTCGCTTCATTACTAAATGCATCGAGGGCCACCACTAAGGTTTCCAAAGACTCAGATAGAATTGCAACATCATCGGCAAAATCAAGGTCTGTAACTTTAATATTACCCAGTGTTGCTCCACAATGACTTTGAACAGTAGCTTTGCCTAGTATCCAGTCCATGCAAGTGTTGAAAAGGGTTGGTGCCTCACTCCTGAACTGACAGGAAAGAAGCTCGACGGGCCCCCCACCACACTTTACAGCACTTTCAGTCCCAGTATATAGGTTTGCTATTAGTTCAATAATCCTTGTTGGAATTCCTCTCAGTCTCAGGATCTCCCAGAGTGATTCCCGATGTACTGTATCGAACGCCTTCTTCAGGTCGATGTAGGCTGCAAGTAACCCACATCCGAACTCACGACGGCGCTCTACAATGACTCGAAGCGCAAGGATACGGTCTATTGTTGACTTACCAGGAGTGAATCCGGATTGCTCTGGCCTCTGATGCCTTAGTAGATGGTCTCTGATACGCCTCAGCAGGATACGGGCAAGAACCTTGCCTGGTACACTGAGCAGTGTGATGCCGCGGTGATTGCTGCAGTCCCATCGGTCCCCCTTCCCCTTCCAGAGAGGGATGACCACACCCCTCAACAGGTCAGAGGGAACGGTACCGGACTGCCAAATGGCAGCCAGGACAGCATGCAAGCCCCCCGCCATAGGTTCACCACCAGCCTATAACAGTTCAGCTGGGATGCCGCAAATACCCGCTGCTTTACCACTCTTCAGCTTGGAAATCGCCTCCCTAACCTCAGCTAGGGAGGGAGGGTCCTCGCTAATGGGTGGGTCCGGCAACGGAATCACGGCACTACCAACATCCAAGTTAACTGTTGGAGGGTCAACCTGATACAACTGCTCAAAGTATTCAGCCCAACGCTCCCTCACCTCAACAGGACCTGAGACAATCTGGCCACACACTAAGCGAACTGCAGTCACCTGTGAAGAGGGTTTGGAGTTCAGTTTTCTCAGGGCTTGATATGCAGGACGAAGGTCATTTACTAAGAAATGGCCTTCAACCTCCTCAGCAAGATTCCTAATAAACTGTTCCTTGTCCCTTCTTAACAGAGACCGAGTTTTGCGCACCTGGGAACGGTGCAAATCCTGATCCCCTGCCAGACAAGCCGCACGGCAAGCATCAGTGGCTTCCAGTGTCTCCTGAGAGATTGAATTCTGTCTTGCTCTCGGCCGTTCTCCAATCGATTCTTGGGCTGTATCAAGCGTTTCACAATTGAAGGTGTCCCACAGAAGCACAGTGTCCGTCAGATTGTCAAGCGCTGTGAACCGATCAGAGATTGTCTCGGCAAACCTCCGAGCACACTCCCTCTCCTTCAGCCTGTCCAGATGAGAGAGAGAGAAAGAGCCGGGGCTTAACCCAGCGTGCGGGGTAATAGATGGGGGATAGATGACTGGAGTCGGAAAAGGCTGGCGAGGGGAGGCCCCGCGCCATCTGTGCTCGCTGCAGCCATGGCATGATTCACCCGTTTGGCGCGGAACTGGCGGGCCAGCTCCGCGCCAGCAAGGGTGGCCATGCCCGGGATACGGGTTGCGCTCGGCTAACGGGGGAGGAGGGGGTAGGGGGGCAGCCTGCTAGGCGCCATCTGCGGCTCCACCGCTACAACGTGGCGTGGGACGACTTTGTGTCAACAGCACGATTACATGAGAGGGCAGCAGTGCTCCCGCTGAACCTCGTGTGGCGATGGATGATTTGTAAACAACTCGACAAACTCCGTGCATGGTGCCCCGACTGGATAGAGCGCTCCAGCGCCTTCATCCAGGGACGGAGGAGCGGGATAGGCCGTAATCTCTTTTCTCTGGACTGGTTTGAGGAGATTGAGCCAGCTTTCTGAGCTTGGCAGCGCCTTCTTTTCCTTTGTGCACTCTCTCACTTCCTTCTATCTTTCTCGCTCTCCCCTCTCATGTTTTATTTTATTGTTGTTATTAAGTTAACCACTTAGCATGGTTTTAACTACCCCGAGAAATGGCCAGCCACGCTGTGCGTGAGGGAACACCTTGTCCTTGGCTCAGCTCATTTCTCCTGTTTTGTGTTTGTTTGTTTTTTATTGTTTTTAATGTTCATTTTAACGTTCACTTTTATTTTATTTTCTCGTTTAATCATTGTTTTTAATGCATGTAGTTGTTTCTTTTACACTGTAATTTTAACTTGTTTGTGTTTTAAGTTCTTTTAAGTTAAGTTTTTAAGTTTTGATTTTGTGTTTTTAAGTTCTTTTAAGTTTAAGTTCGTTCTCGTTCTCCAACGGAACTTTTAACCTCCCCAATAAACAACTACCCTCCGGTAAGCCCTATCCCCCCTTTTAATCAACTTCCTCTTCAACCCCCTTTTCCCCGTGTGACGGCATCTTCGACCTCATCTCCCACCTCATTTCCCTCACATCGCGTAAACGTCCCGCATCCTAATCCTTACCCTCATCTCACTGGTTCCGGATTTCCGACACGTGGCATCTGCCGCTCGTACCCGAGCCATGACCGCGGCTCCTCTGTCGTAAGGAGTGCCAACGCGCGAGCCGGGGAGGAGGTGCCACGGCCAGTGATGATAATCCGCCCGTGATGTGACCGCCCGAGCAGACAGAGAGAAATCTCTGATCGACGCAGGCGGGGGAGATAGACTCATTGTGGTCGCATCCGCTTTCATCCTCCTTCCATCCTCGCAGTCTCGAGGTTAGCCGAGGGCACCACCGTTGCCATGGGCGATAAGTCCGTGCACGGTGGAGCCGCAAATGGCGCCAGGCAGGCTGCCCCCCTACCCCCTCCTCCCCCGTTAGCCGAGCGCAACCCGCAGCCCGGGCATGGCCACCCTTGCTGGCGCAGAGCTGGCCCGCCAGTTCCACGCCAAACGGGTGAATTATGCCATGGCTGCGGCGTACGCAGATGGCGCGGGGGCCCCCCCTCGCCAGCCTTTTCCCGCCTTTTCCGACTCAAGTCATCTATCCCCCATCTATTACCCCGCACGCTGGGTTAAGCCCCGGCTCTTTCTCTCTCACTAAATCATCCTTTCTATCCCCTCCTTATCCTTCCCCAACAACACTGTCCCTTCCTATACAACGACAGCTGCCACACGACCTGCTCAGACCAGTACACCCAGACGACCCACGACTTCCCCTCGGACAACTCTGCCCACACAACCCCAAACAAGCACCCTCACACCGAAAACAAACCCAAAAATCCAAGCCATATTACACGTAAGTCTCATCGCTGCCAAATACAACGCAAAAAAATTCGCAAACATTGTCCCTATTATGCTCCAAAGAAACGGCTTCCCCAGCATCGTTGTCCCTGAGGAAATCTTTGAAGACGACAACCTATACATCCCTGAGTACGCCACAACAAACACAGAAACCACAGGAAATGAGGTGACAGACACTCACCAAGAGCCTCATTCTTCCTCACAACACCGACACCTCGTTTTGCAACCTCAGCCACAACGAAGACAAAAAGAAACAGCACAGGCACGCCAAACTACAAATACCACGGATCACAAACGCAAACAAACCACACCACCATCCACGCATACCAAAAAAGACAAAAAGGATCTTCCTGTCCCCCAAGCTCGTCGTCGTAGATTGGATGACACCATTCTTGACGACGACAGTAGCGACTCCGACATCGATGTCGAGAGCGTTCTCGAGGCCGGGCTTGGGCTCTCGGCTGGAGCCATGCTCCCTGCCAGGGGACCCCTGGGACAGCGCGGAAGCATTGGGAATTGGTCCGCCGATTCCCAGGACTTCCGCGTCGGTTCACAGGACTCCCTGCCTGACTTCGAGGAGCCGTCGATCGCGCATCGATCGCGGAGCCGCTACAGGGCTCAGGTTTACGCCACGCAAGGTACACCCAGGTAGAATGGGTGTACCTTGAGTGACTAACTGACGACCGACCGAGCCGATGCGGGTTCTTCCACCCGGTGGAGGACCCCGTGTTGGCTAGGTCGATCTAGACGCGCAATCCCACGCACGAGCTGCATCTAAACAAAACAAAAACTCTCTCCTTCACACACAAACACTCTACTCTCACCAACAACAAACACTAACAAACACAAACTCCAGCTTGTTCTGATGGAATGAAGCACTCAGACGGTTCCCTGTAGTGGGTCGTGACCGATCTATTACACGTCTGAACTCCGCGAGGAAGCCTCTCCCTTCTTCCTTAACATCCTGTGGGGTGAGTTGGCCTGTAGACAGACCAACAAACTCCGTGCTTGACTCACCACTGGCTGGATGGACTCACCCTCCATCCTTCGTTCCGGCTGGAGATCAGGTTTAGACCATGATCTCTTTCTTTGGCATGGGACAGGGAATGATGCAGTTTTCGGGTTTTGCCGCATCACTTTGAAGCCCCCTTCTACTCATTCCTTTCAAATTTCCCCTTCCCCTATCCAATCGTTTTTGTTCATTTTTTCAGTGTTCAGTTTTTTCGTGTTCTCTTTCTGTCTGTTTTGTTTTGTTGTCGTTTGGTTTTTGTGGTCTTGTACCTTTTTAATCTCATTAATAAAGTAATCTCCCCCAGGTACTGCCCTCTCTTATCCCCGTTTTTAAATACCTTCACCTCGTCTCCTGACGCTTGTGACCGCCACCTCACCCCTTACCCTTCACCCTCACTCATACCAAATCCTTGCCATAGCGTTGACCCTCCTCCTTATCCTTACCCTGACATCCCACTGGCTTCGGTTTCCGAAACGTGGCGCTTGCTGCTAGTACTCGTGCCAGGACCACAAATCCTTTAGCGTAAGGGTTTGTGCCAGCCGAGGAAAGAAGCGTCACGGCCAGTGGAGTTAACCCAATCGTGGTGAGGCCGCCCGAGCCGCGCCCCTCCGGAAGACCTGCGGCCGAGGGAGAGAAATCTCCTCTCGACCCGGGCGGGAGGGGCCAGCCTCTGTATGGCCTCATTCGAGCTTCATCCTGCTTCAACGGTGATGGTTAGCCGAGGGACAGCTCTGGAGCCACGGTCGAGAGGCTGTGGCTCCGAGCATACCGCAGATGGCGCCAAAAACCTGCTAACTTCTTTCCCCTCCCCCTCAGTTAGCCGAGAGGCTCCGTGTTCGCCATAGCGAGGCTCCGCGAGGTACGGCCGCGCGGTGAACACGCGAATCTGCCGATGGCGCTGGGCCCCTCGAACCTTTTCCTCTTTCAACAAACCACTCCAACTATTACCTCAAGTTTACCCCGCAGGCTGGGTGAAGCCCCGGCTCCTTCTTCTTCTGAAATTCTTTTCCTCCTCCTTATCCTTCTCCTATCCCCACTCTTCCTTCCCCACCCTCTTCTTTACACACTATGTCTATGTCTATGGAGCTAAAGAGAGCGATTTGACACCCCCACGGCGAGCTCGACGATCTGGCCCTTGTGCTGATAACTTTGGGTGTTATCGCGCACTACATTACTTTGAGGCTAGTGATTTTAATTGTAAGCCCAGGGTGCTTACAATTAAAATTACGAAGCACTATCAAATCAGCTCTTTTACTGCGAGGTGTCGGCCGGACATATAAAGGCTCTGGCCCGTTCGGCAGGGTCCCGACCCCGACCGACCCTAACACACAAAGATGGCTGTTTTGCCAGTGTGCTTTCCTTTTTTGAAATCCATTTCCACCCTTTCATCGTCCTGTCATTAGCCTTGGCTAGACTCCCTACCTCCCATCATCAACACCCTTACGCGATGCCATCATGGGTCACGTAATCAAATTATCATACTCTGGAGAGCCCATCTCCTGTGAGGTGGCTCTCCAGAAAATCTTCTCCATCACAGAAGTTGCTGTCACGCACTGCTTCAAAGTGCATAATGGCTACAAAGTTGTTGCCAAGCAAGAACAGCTGACCCCTTTCCTTTCGACTACTGGCCAGAGAAAACTCGCTGATCATGGTTTTAAACCTCTCCCCTCCCTGGAAACGAAGGCTAAGTGCACGGTCGTGGCTAAAAAGATCGACAAGACAATCCTGCCACGATCGTGCCAAGCCATCCAGGAGGAAGTCAGCACCATGAACGATGTCACTGTGGTGGATGTTTACAAACCACCAGAGTCGCGAATCCTTAAGATTCGCTGCTCAGCCCCCGAGGAAGCACAGAAGCTTCTCTCCCGTGGGATCGTGCTGTTTAACACATCCGTCCCCACCTACAACGTAGAAGCCGAGTGCTTTGTTCAGGTCGATCAGTGCCTGAAATGCTACCGTTACAATCACCTGAGACACACCTGCACACACGAGCAGCGTTGCAGCCGCTGTGGTGACCCAGGTCACTTCTTTTCCACCTGCAACAAGGACATCAAATGCTGCAATTGTGGGGGGCAGCACGTCGCTGTCAGCGGGTCTTGCCCTACACGAAAAGAAATAATCAAGACTAAAAGACAAACACTCAAACAAAACAAAAACACAACATACGCAACAGTCACCCAACCCTTACAAACAAGCACACCTACCACAAGACAACCAAACACCATTCCCTCAGGAACCACTCTGCCGCCTGCACACTTCCCCCAAACAAACACCTTCACACCAAACAACAACCCAAAAATACAAGCAATACTACACGTAGCTTTAATAGCTGCCAAATACAACGCCAAGAAATTCGCAAACATAGTCCCTATCATGCTTCAAAGAAACGGTTTCCCCAGCATTGTGATTCCTGAGGAAATCTTCGAAGACCAAAACCTGTACATACCTGAATTTCACACACAAACAAACACTCACACCGAGGTCAGAGAGGCGACCATGACATCCACACAGCCCTCTACCTCTCACTCACACGGACTCCCACAGCCACTACCACAACGAATACATAAAGAAACTGTACAAAAGAAAACTACACCAGATACTTCTGACAACAAACGCAAACATACCTCACCACCAGACATGCACACCAAAAAAGACAAAAAAGACCCTGACCTCTGGGCCCCCGAGGCTCGTCACGTTCACGACGATACCATCTTGTCGGATTCCGACAGTAGCGAGAGCCTCGAGATCGATGTCGGTCTCGAGGAAGACCCCGGTGCCTCCTCGCTGACTGCTCCCCTCGAGGGAGCAGGTCCTGTTCTCCCTGTCAGGGGAACTTTCGGGAGACGAGGAAGTATCGGGAATTGGTCCGCCGATTCCCGAGAATTCCGAGTCTCCCAGTCTCAGGAATCCCTTCCTGACTTTGACGAGCCCTCGACGGGGGCTCATTCCCGTCGTTACCTGGAGCAACAAACGCCACACAAGGTGAGACCATAACATCCGGACTCACCATGAGTGGCGGGCTGACAATCGTACAAGCGAATGTAAGATCATTTTTCAATATACGTAACATTTTTTACGATTTCCTCGATCGGGAATGTCCTGACGTGGTTCTTTTCAATTCCACCTCTATCACTAACTCCTATGCTATCAAACACTTCGGCTACACGTCAAGACTCACGAAACGGCTGGTTCGTAGGGTCCTGCATCCTCGTCAAATCCACCCTTCATTTCGAATTCATTTCACCCCCATTTATCCATCCAGACTTCATGACTGTAAAGCTATTCACCCAGTAGGGCCCTCTAATGATTGCCACGGCCTATGTCAGACCAAATTCAAACTTGCCACTTTCAGATTTCAATAAATTATTTAGCTATAACAATCTTCCAGTCTTCTTCGCCGGGGATGTCAACGCATCACAGATATCACTACACCACACAACCACGAATGCACACGGTAGACAGCTCTTGTCAATTTTCAACACAAAAAGATTACATTACATAGGACCCGACTTCCACACCACAATCACGGCTAGGGGAAATGGCAGACCTGATCTCATGTTCGGGAACAGGGCCGCCCTCCCCTACCACACACACCTACAACCAGGTCCGGACATCGGTTCTGACCACATACCCGTGATCATAAAACTTTCCACCTCACCTATACATAACAAAGAAACGTCATCCTTCCGGTATAAGAAAGCAGACTGGAACGATTTTAAATCTTATCTTTCAGATCAAAATTTCGACTTTAACCTTGACAGAGAAAATGTTCTCGAAATAGATAGGCACTGGCATCATCTCTTTGCTTGGATTTCAGCAGCAATGCTCCGGTCCATCCCACGAGAGCGTTACAAAATACGTAAATCATTCCATCCAAGCGAGAGAACCAAGCGTCTCATGACCTGCTACAGGAATCGTTTTCTCCAAAATATTCAGAATTTACACCGAGTTCGGTGGGACCTCACTATCCTCAGAAACCATGTCATAGATATTTTTGATATTTACCGCAAAATTCATTGGCAAAATTTGATTAAACAAACAGAATCGATGCGAGTTCGCAATCCACGGGAATTTTGGCAAAAGATTAAACAGTTAATAGGCAGTAACTTCCCTCCCTTCAGTCACCTCCTCAAGGACAACACTCAAGTTTCAGATCCCGTGGATGTTATCAAAAATTTTCGTGATCACTGGCAAACTGTATTCTATCCTCATGAACCACACCCCTTTTTTAATGAACATTTTCAATCCATCAACACCTGGAGCCAAGAACACAGGATAGAAACAGAGCCAGAGCCAATTATCCACATGGATAGGCTGGACGACACATGCGAAATCCGTGCTCCCATCTTGCTGGAAGAGATTAAACAAATAATAAAGAGGTTTCCTCGTAAGGCTCCGGGCTCCTCTCAGATCGGGCGTGACGCACTCCTTATCTTCCTGACAACGTTTTACGAGCTATGACGCACCTGTACAATACCTCTCTTGCTTCTGGCTACTTTCCTGCTCCCTTTAAGACTGCTATCGTGGCCTCATACCCAAGCCAAACAAAGACCTCACTGACCCCAAGAATTACTGCCCAATTAGTTTACTAGAGACATTAGGCAAAATTTTTGAAAGAGTCATTAATTCCCGACTAAGGCGGTATCTCGACGACCATGACCTACTTCCTTCCAAACAATTTGACTTTCGCTCTCACCGCTCGACTACTGACGCACTGAACCTACTGACTAACTACTGCCTTAACAACAAAGACAGACGACTTAAGACGGTCCTCGTGACCAAAGACATGGAGCGAGCCTTCGACACGGTCTGGCATGCTGGCTTGAAGTACAAAATTTGCACTACATTCAATTTTCCCTTATGCACCAAGAAGCTGCTTTGCAGCTTCTTGGATGACCGTAATTTAAAGCTAAAATTTAAAGGCAAAGTTTCCTCTACAATCAATATGCACGCAGGTGTACCTCAAGGCAGCATAATCAGCCCAACACTATACATATTATACACTAATGACCTCCCCGACCCCACCTTCCCTGATTCACTGACGTTACTTTACGCTGACGACTGCACGCACTTAGCTAGACACGATTCGCTCGCTGGTGTCGTCCGACGAATCAACGGCGAACTTGACACCGTCTCTCGATGCGAGCACAAATGGCTTATCAAAACTAACTCGACAAAAACAAAAGTCCTCTTTATAAACCCAAGACACAATCCTCCTTACGATCCAATATACCTAAACTCTTTCGACAGACTACAAGCACCTCTTCAAATAACACACTCTTGCACCGTCCTCGGTGTCACTTTTGACACCATGTTTAGATTTCATTAGCATACCTCTTCAAAATCCGCATTGGTTAGAAAGACCTTACAATCGCTTTATCGATTCAGATGCGCTGCCTCGCGCACGAAGCTGCACCTGCTCAAAGCACTCATCACACCACTCCTCACGTACGCACCACTCACACTTACACTCGCCGCACAAACAAACAGACGCAAGCTACAGATCGTCCTGAACAAAGCACTTCGCTGGGTCTACAGCGTGGCGTGGGACGACTTTGTGTCAACAGCACGATTACACGAGAGGGCAGCGGTGCTCCCGCTGAACCTCGTGTGGCGATGGTTGATTTGTAAACAGCTCGACAAACTCCGTACATGGTGCCCCGACTGGATAGAGCGCTCCAGCGCCTTCATCCAGGGACGGAGGAGCGGGATAGGCCGTGATCTCTTTTCTCTGGACTGGTCTGAGGAGATTGAGCCAGCTTTCTGAGCTTGGCAGCGCCTTCTTTTCTTTTGTGCACTCTCTCACTTCCTTCTATCTTTCTCGCTCTCCCCTCTCATGTTTTATTTTATTGTTGTTATTAATTTAACCACTTAGCATGGTTTTAACTCCCCCGAGAAATGGCCAGCCACGCTATGCG
This sequence comes from Penaeus vannamei, assembly GCF_042767895.1. Taxonomy (NCBI): domain Eukaryota; kingdom Metazoa; phylum Arthropoda; class Malacostraca; order Decapoda; family Penaeidae; genus Penaeus; species Penaeus vannamei. Next base: position 27,339,790 of record NC_091550.1, on the reverse strand, counting down.
ATGTGACGGGCCCCGGGATGTCCTTGGCTCGGCTCATTTCTCCTGTTTTGTGTTTGTTTGTTTTTTAATGTTTTTATTGTTCATTTTAACGTTCACTTTTATTTTATTTACTCGTTTAATCATTGTTTTTAATGCATGTAGTTGTTTCTTTTACAGTGTAGTTTTAACTTGTTTGTGTTTTAAGTTCTTTTAAGTTAAGTTTTTAAGTTTTATTTTTGTGTTTTTAAGTTCTTTTAAGTTTAAATTGTTCTCGTTCTCCAACGGAACTTTTAACCTCCCCAATAAACAACTACCCTCCGGTAAGCCCTATCCCCCCTTTTAATTAACTTCCCCTTCAACCCCTTTCCCTGTGTGACGGCATCTTCGACCTCATCTCCCACCTCATTTCCCTCACATCGCGTAAGCGTCCCGCATCCTAATCCTTCCCCTCATCTCACTGGTTCCGGATTTCCGACACGTGGCATCTGCCGCTCGTACCCGAGCCATGACCGCGGCTCCTTTGTCGTAAAGAGTGCCAACGCGCGAGCCGGGGAGGAGGTGCCACGGCCAGTGATGATAATCCACCCGTGATGTGACCGCCCGAGCACATCTCCCCGGAAGTCCCGCCGCCGACAGAGAGAAATCTCTGATCGACGCAGGCGGGGGAGATAGACTCGTTGCGGTCGCATCCGCTTTCATCCTCCTCCCATCCTCGCAGTCTCGAGGTTAGCCGAGGGCACCACCGTTGCCATGGGCGATAAGTCCGTGCACGGTGGAGCCGCAGATGGCGCCTGGCAGGCTGCCCCTCTACCCCATCCTCCCCCGTTAGCCGAGCGCAACCCGCAGCCCGGGCATGGCCACCCTTGCTGGCGCGGAACTGGCCCGCCAGTTCCACGCCAAACGGGTGAATCATGCCATGGCTGCGGCGGGCACAGATGGCGCGGGGCCTCCCCTCGCCAGCCTTTTCCCGCCTCTTCCGACTCCAGTCATCTATCCCCCATCTATTACCCCGCACGCTGGGTTAAGCCCCGGCTCTTTCTCTCTCACTAAATCATCCTTTCTATC
>NC_091550.1:27294778-27300746 GCF_042767895.1 Penaeus vannamei | reverse complement strand
GATCATTATAATAACTATATTAAGAGTGATTAGGGCGATAATGACAGTAATGATAATAATGATGGTGATAATGACAACGATGATAATTTTCATCAGAAAGCCCATCTATAATAAGAAAAAGGCTAAAAGTAGAAAAATCTCAAAAGCCGAAAAAGCAGCGAAATCTAGCGAAATACAGCCTTTGCAGAGATAAGTCGAAAACCCCCTTTTTTCGAGTTTAAAGGATGATTATGATGATCTTAGCAATAATTCTGCTAATTATCATGATTTTGATGATAACCGAATATATGATGACAATAATGACGATAATAATGATAATTATGAGAGCAATTAGGACAATAATTATGATAATATTTATACAATAATAATTATAATGATTTGCCTAATAATTGCAATAATAGCAATAATCGACACTATTCTAATGATTTTCCTAATAATAATAACCACAATGATAACAGAAATAATAATAGAAGTAATTTTGATACGGCTATTATTGTTATTATAATCCTTCTTATTGTTGTTATTATTTCCAGAATTATCATTATTGTCATTATCATTATTAAAATAATTATAATGATGAAAATGACATTAATAATTAAGATACTGATCATTATAATGACTATATCAAGGGTGATTAGGGCGATAAAATCATAATTATAATAATAATTTTAATAATTACTGCAATAATAGCAATAATCAACTCTATTCCAATATTTTTCATACAAATTTAATGACAATAGAAATAATAATATCATTATCATTATTATAATTATGACTATTGTCATCATTATTTCTAAAATTATCATTATTGCTCTTATCATTATAAAATTAGTTATAATGACGAAAATAGATATAAAAAGTAGCAAAATAATCATTAGAACTGCAATAATGATGATAATAATTATCATAATAAATGACTATAATTTTAATAATCTCAAAGATAATGACAGTAATGACAATAATGATGATAATAATTATTATCCAGTGCATTTATAATGAAATAAAGGACAAAAGTAATAAAATCCCAAAATTAAAAAAATTGGAAAAAATCTAGCGTAGTACAGCCTTTTTAGAGAATTGTCGAAAAAAAATATTTCGCTTGTTATTGGTAATTATGAGGACTTTAACATTAATTCAGATAATTGTGATGATTTTCATGATAATTCCTTCATTATATATAATAATGATAATTTTGAAGGTAATGACAATAACAATGATAATAGTGATAAAATCATAATTAAAATGATAATTTTGATAATAACTGCAATAATAGCAATAATCAACTCTATTCCAATAATTTTCATACTAATAACGACAATAGAAATAATAATATCATTATCATTGTCATTAAAATTATTACTGTCATTATTATTTCTAAAATTATCATTATTGCTATTATTATAAAAATAGTTATAATGATGAAAATAGCTATGATAATTAGTATAATAATCATTATAACTGCAATAATGATGATAGTAATGATGATAATCATGATAATGACTATAATGATAATAATCACAATGATAGTGACAGTAATGATAATAATGATGATAATAATTATTATCCAGTCCATTTAAAATGAAATAAAGGCCAAAATTAATAAAATCCCAGAACTCAAAATACGGCAAAATCTAGCGTATTGCAGCCTTTTGAGAGAATCCTCGAAAAATAACTTTTTTCGCTTTTTATTGGTAATTATGAGGTTTTTAAACCCATTTCAGGTGATTGTGATGATTTACATATTTCCTTCAATATATACAATAATGATGATAATTATGATGTTAATGACAATGATAATGACAATAATAATGATAATAATGATAAAATCATAATCATAATGATAATTTTGATAATTACTGCAATAATAGCAATAATCAACGCTATTCCAATAATTTTCATACTAATAATGACAATAGAAATAATAAAAACATCATTTTCATTGTAATTAAAATTATTACTATTGTCATTATTATTTCTAAAATTATCAGTATTGCTATTATCTTTATAAAAATAGTTATAATGATGAAAATAGCTATAGTAATTGGGCATAATAATCATTGTAACTGCAATAATGATGATCATAATAAATGAGAATAATGATAATCAAAATGGTAATGACAGAAATAATAATGATGATAATAATTATTATCCAGTCCATTTATAATGAAATAAAGGCCTAAAGTAATAAAATCCCAAAAGTCGAAAAACGGCAAAATCTAGCGTATTACAGCCTTTTGAGAGAAACGTCGAAAAAAAAAACTTTACGAATTTTATTGATAATTATGAGGATTTTAACATTAATTCAGGTAATTGTGATGATTTTCATGATAATTCCTTCATTATATGCAATAATGATGATAATTATGATGATAATGACAATTATAATGATAATAATTATAAAATCAATTATAATATTTTTGATAATTACTGCAATAATAGCAATAATCAACTTTATTCCAATTTTTTCCCAAAAACTAATAATGACAATAGAAATAATAATAACATCATTATCATTGTCATCATAAATATTACTATTGTCATTATTATTTCTAAAATTACCATTATTGCTATTATCATTATAAAAAATATTTATAATGAAAATGGCTATACTAATTAGCATAATAATAATTATAACTTGAATAATAATGATAATCATGATGCCAATGACTATGATAATAATAATCATTTAATTATGACATTAATGGTAATAATGATATTAATTATTATCTAGTCCATTTATAATGAAATAAAGGCCAAATCATAAAATCCTATAAGTAGAAAAAACGGCAAAATCTAGCGTATTACAGCCTTATGAGAGAAACGTCAAAAAAAAAACTTATTCGCTTTTTATTGGTAATTATGAGGATTTTAAAATTATTTCAGGTAATTGTGATGGTTTTCATGATAATTCATTCATTATATGCAATAATAATAATTATGATGATAATGACAATAATAATGAAAATAATGATAAAATCATAATTATAATGATAATTTTGATAATTACTGCAATAATAGCAATAATCAACTCTATTCCAATAATTTTCATACTAATAATTACAATAGAAATAATAATAACATCATTATCATTGTCATTATAATTATTAATATTGTCACTAATATTTCTAAGATTATTATTTATGCTATTATCATTATAAAAAGTTATAATGATATAAATAGCTATAATTACCAAAAATAATCATTATAACTGCATGATGATAATCATGATGATAATCGTGATGATAATGACTATAATAATAATAGTCATAAAAATAATGACATAATGATAATAATGATGATAATAATTATTATCCAGTCCATTTATTATGAAATAGAGTCCAATAGTAATAGAATCCCATAAGTCGAAAAAACGGCAAAATCTAGCGTACCTTTTGAGAGAAACGTCGGAAAAAATCATTTTTCGCTTTTTGGAGGTAATTATGAGGATTTTCACATTAATTCAGGTAATTGTAATGTTTTTCCCATGATAATTCCTTCATTATATACAATGATGTTGATGATTATGATGATAATTATAATGATAATGACAACGATAATGACAATAATGATAAGATCATAATTATAATGATAATTTTGATAATTCCTACAATAACAGCAATAATTAACTCTATTCCAATAATTTTCATACTAATAATGAAAATAGAAATAATAATAACCTCATTATCATTGCCCTTATAATTATTACTATTGTCATTATTTTTTCTAAAATCATTATTGCTATTATCATTATAAAAAGTTATAATGATGAAAATAGCTGTAATAATTAGCATAATAATCATTACAACTGCAATAATGATGACAATAATGATGATCATGATAATAATGACTATAATAATAATAATTTTAAAAATAATGACAGTCATGATAATAATGGTGATAATAATTATTATCCAGTCCATTTATTATGAAATGAAGTCCAATAGTAATAAAATCCAATAACTCAAAAAAAACATAGCGTATTACAGCCTCTTGAGAGAAAAATCAAAAAAAAAAAATTCGCTTTTTATTGGTAATTATGAGGATTTTAACATTAATTCAGGCAGTTGTGATGATTTACATGACAATTCCTTAATCATATATAATAGTGATGATAATTATGATGATAATGACAGTAATAATGGAAATAATAATGATAATAATGATAAAATCATAATTATAATGATAATTTTGATAATTTCTGCAATAATAGCTATAATGAACTCTATTCCAATAATTTTCAAACTAATAATGAAAATAGAAATAATAATAACATCATTATCATTGTCATGATAATTATTACTATTGTCATTATTATTTCTAAAATTATCATTATTGCTATTATCGTTATAAAAATAGTTATAATAATGAAAGTGGCTATAATAATTAGCATAATCATCATTATAACTGCAATAATGTTAAAATCATAAAAATAATGACACCAATGATAATAATGATAATTATTATCCAGTCCATTTATAAAGATAAGTATAATGATACTGACAATAACAATGAAAATAAAAATGATAATAAAATCATAATTGTAATGATAATTTTGATAATTAGTGCAATAATAGAGATAATCAACTCTATTCCCATAATTTTCATGTTAATAATGACAATAGCAATAATAATATCATTATCATTATCATTATCATTATTACTATTGTCATTATTATATCTAAAATTATCATTATTGCTATTATCATTATGAAAATAGTTTTAATGATGAAAATAGCTATAATGTTTAGCATAATAATCATTATAACTGCAATAATGATGATAATGACAAACATGATGATAATGACTATAATGATAAAAATCATAAAAATAATGACAGTAATGATAAAAATGATGATAATACTTATTATCCAGTCCATTTATAATGAAATAGAGGCCAAAAGTGATAAAATCCCTTAAGTCGAAAAAACGGCAAAATCTAGCGTATTACAACCTTTTGAAAAAAAACATCAAAAAAAAAACCTTTTTTTCGCTTTTTATTGGTAATTGTGAGGATTTTAACATCTATTTGGGTAATTGTGATTATTTTCATTATAATTCCTTCATTATATAAAATAATGATGATAATTATTATGATAATGACAATGATAATGACAATAATAATGAGAGTAATGATAAAATCATAACTATAATGATAATTTTGATTACTGCGATAATGGCAAAAATCAACTCTATTCCAATGATTATCATCCTAATCAGGACAATAGAAATAATAATAACATCATTATCATTGTCATTATAATTATTACTATTGTCATTATTATTTCTAAAATTATCTTTATTTCTATTATTATTATAAAAATAGTTATAATGATGAAAATAGCTATAATAATGAGCATAATAATTATCATAACTGCAATAATGATGATAATAATGATAATCATGCTAATGACTATACTGATAATAATCATAAAATAATGACAGAAAGTCAAAAAAAACGACAAAATATAGCGTAATTGTGGGAGAAACGTCGAAAAAAACCTTTATCACTTTTTATTGGCAATTATGAGGATTTTAACATTAATTCAGGTAATTGTGATGATTTTCATGATAATTTTTTTCAATTATATACAATAATGATAATAATTATGATGTTAATAATAATTATGATGATAATGACAATGATAATGACAATTATAATGATAATGATAAAATCATAATTATAATGATAATTTTGATAAGAACTGGATTAATAATAATCAACTTTATTCCAATAATTTTCATACTAATGATGACACAAGAAATAATAATAACATCATTATCATTTTCATTTTATTTATTACTATTTTCAATATTATTTCTAAAATTATAATTTTTGCTATCATTATAAAATAGTTATAATGATGAATATAGCTGTAAGAATGAGCATAACTTATCATAACTTATTATAACATATCATAACTGCAATAATGATAATAATAATGATAATCATTATAATGACTAAAATGAT
>NC_091550.1:27284778-27289778 GCF_042767895.1 Penaeus vannamei | reverse complement strand
ATTATCAAAATTATCATTATAATTAGGATTCTATCATTATTTTCATTATTATTGTCATTACCATTGTCATTATCATCATAATTATCATCATTATTGTATATAATGAAAGAATTATCATGAAAATCATCACAATTACCCGAATTAATGTTAAAATCCTCATAATTACCAATAAAAAGCGAAAAAAAAATTCGACGTTTCTCTCATAAGGCTGTAATACGCTAGATTTTGTCGTTTTTTCGACTTTCTGACATTATTTTATGATTATTTTCAATATAGTCATTATCATGATTATCGTCATTATTATCATCATTATTGCAGTTGTAATAATTATTATGCTCATTATTATAGCTATTTCCATCATTATAATTATTTTTAGAATGATAATAGAAAAAATGATAATTTTAGAAATAATAATGACAATAGTAATAATTATCATGACAATTATAATGATGTTCTTATTATTTCTATTGTCATTATCAGTATGATAATTATTGGAATACAGTTGATTATTGCTATTATCGCAATAATTATGAAAATTATGATTATAGTTATGATTTTATCATTACTATCATTATTTTTGTCATAATCATTGTCATTATCATCATATTTATCATCATTATGGTATATAATGAAGGAATTATCATGAAAATCATCGCAATTACCCGAATTAATGATCATCATCATGATCATCACTGTCATTATTTGTTTGATTTTTATCATTATTGTCATTATCATCATGATTATTATCATTATAGTCATTATCATCATGTTTATCGTCATTATCATCATTATTTCAGTTATAATGATTATTATGCTAATCATTATAGCTATTTTCATCATTATAACTATTTTCATAATGATAATAGCAATAATGATAATTTTAGAAAGAATAATGACAATAGTAATAATTATAATGACAATGATAATGATGTTATTATTATTTATATTGTCCTTATTAAAATGAAAATTATTGCAATAGAGTTGATTATTGCTATTATTACAGTAATTATCAAAATTATCATTATAATTATGATTTTATCATTATTGTCATTATCATTATAATTATCATCATAATTATCATTATTGTATATAATAAAGGAATTATCATGAAAATAATCACAATTACCTTAATTAATGTTAAAATCCTCATAATTACCAATAAAAAGCGAAAAAAAAGACGTTTCTCTCAAAAGGCTGTAATACGCTATGTTTTGCCGTTTTTTTCGATTTTTGGGATTTTATTACTTTTGGCCTTTATTTCATTATAAATTCACTGGATAATTATTATTATCATCATTTTTATCATTACTGTCATTATTATTATGATTATCATTACTGTCATTATCATTATGATTATCATTATAGTCATTTCCATGATTATCATCATTATTATCATCATTATTGCAGTTATAATGATTATTATGCTCATTATTATAGCTATTTCCATCATTATAACTATTTTTCTAATGATAATAGCAATAATGATAATTTTAGAAATAATAATAACAATAGTAAAAATTATAATGATAATGATAATGATGTTATTATTATTTCTATTGTTATTATTAGTATGAAAATTATTGGAGTAGAGTTTATTTTTACTATTATTGTAGTAATTATCAAGATTATCATTATAATAATGATTTTATCATTATTAATTTCATTATCATCATAATTATCATCATTATTGTATATAATGAAGGAATTATCATGAAAATAATCACAATTACCTAAATTAATGTCAAAATCCTCATAATTACCAATAAAAAGCGAAAAAGTTTTTTTTTTGGCCTTTCTCTCAAAAGGCTGCAATACGTTATATTTTGTCATTTTTTCGACTAATGGAATTTTATTACTTTAAGCCTTTATTTCATTATAAATTGACTGGATAATAATTATTATCATCATTATTATCACTACTGTCGTTTTTATGATTATTATCATTATAGTCATTATCAGGAGTTGATTTTTGTTATTATTGCAGTTATTATCAAAATTATCATTATAATTATGATTTTATCATTATTATCATTATTATTGTCATTATCATTGTCATTATCATCATAATTATCAACATTATTGTATATAATGTAGGAATTATCATGAAAAAAATCACAATTACCCGAATTAATGTTAAAATCCTCACAATTACCAATAAAAAGCGAAAAAGTTTTTTTTCGATGTTTCTCTGAAACATCGAAAACCATCATAATTACCAATAAAAAGTGAAAAAGATTTTCTCATTTTTTCGACTTTGTCATTATTTTATGATTATTATCAATATAGTCATCATGATTATCATCATTATTATTATCATTATTGTAGTTATAACAATTATTATGCTCATTATTATAGCTATTTTCATCATTATAACTATTTTTATAATGATAATAGCAAAAATGATAATTTTAGAAATAATAATGACAAAAGTAATAATTATAAAGACAATGATAATGATATTATTTCTATTGTCATTATCAGTATGATAATTATTGGAATATAGTTGATTATTGCTATTATCGCAGTAATTATCAAAATTATCATTATAGTTATGATTTTATCATTACTATCATTACTATTGTCATTATCATTGTCATTATCATCATAATTATCAACATTATTGTATATAATGTAGGAATTATCATGAAAAAAATCACAATTACCCGAATTAATGTTAAAATTCTCACAATTACCAATAAAAAGCGAAAAAGTTTTTTTTCGATGTTTCTCTGAAAATTCTTTAATACGCTAGATTTTGCCGCTTTTTCGACTTATGGAATTTCATTAATTTTGGGCCTTATTTCATTATAAATGCACTGGATAATAATTACTATCATCATTATTATCATTACTGTCATTATCTATATGATTATCATAATTATAGTAATTTATTATGATCATTATCATCATTATTGCAGTTTTAATGATTATTATGCTAATTATTATAGCTATTTTCATCATTATAACTAATTTTATAATTATAAGAGCAATAATGATAATTTTAGAAATAATAATGACAATAGTAATAATTATCATGACAATTTTAATGATTTTATTATTATTTCTACTGTATTTATTAGTATGAAAATTATTGCAATAGAATTGACTATTGCTATTATTGCAGTAATTATCAAAATTATCAGTATAATTATGATTTTATCATTACTATCATTATTTTTGTCATTATCATTGTCATTATCATCATAATTATCATCATTATTGTATATAATGAAGGAATTATCATGAAAATTACCTGAATTAATGTTAAAATCCTCATAATTATCAATAAAAAAAAAAGTTTTTTTTTCGACGTTTCTCTCTAAATGCTATAAGTCGCTAGATTTTGTCGTTTTTTCGACTTTCTGTCATTATTTTATGATTACCTGAATTAATGTTAAAATCCTCATAATTACCAATAAAGTGCTAAAAAAGTTTTTTTTCGACGTTTCTCTCTAAAGGCTGTAATACGCTAGATTTTGCCGTGTTTTCGACTTATGGGATTTCATTACTTTTGGCCTTTATTTCATTATAAATGGACTGGATAATATTTATTATCATTATTATTATTACTGTTATTATTTTTATGATTATTATCATTATAGTCAACATCATCATAATTATCATCATTATTATCATTATTGCAGTTATGATGATTATTATGCTAATTATTATAGGTATTTTCATTATAACTACTTTTATAATGATAATAGCAATAATGATAATTTTAGAAAGAATAATGACTTTAGTAATAATTATAATGACAATGATAATTATGTTATTATTATTTCTATTGTCATTATTAGTATGAAAATTATTGGAATAGTGTTGATTATTGCTATTATTTCAGTAATTATAAAAATTATCATTATATTTATGATTTTATCATTATCATCATTATTATTGTCATTATCATTATCATTATCATAATTATCATCATTATTGTATATAATGAAGGAATTATCATGAAAATCATCACATTTACCTGAATTAATGTTAAAATCCTCATAATTACCAATGAAAAGCGAAAAAGGGTTTTTTTTCGACGTTTCTCTGAATAGGCTGTGATATGCTAGGTTTTTCCGTTTTTTCGACTTATGGGATTTTATTACTTTTGGCCTTTATTTCATTATAAATTCACTGGATGATAATTATTATCATCATTATTGTCAATACTGTCATTATCTTTATGATTATTATCATTATAGTCATTATCATCATGATTATCATCTTATTATCATCATTATTGCAGTTGTAATGATTATTATGCTAATTATTACAGCTATTTTCATCATTATAACTATTTTTATAATGATAATAGCAATAGTAATAATTATAATGACAATGATAATAATGTTATTATTATTTCTATTGTCATTATTATTAAGAAAATTATTGGTATAGAATTGATTACAGCTATTATTGTAGTAATTATGAAAATTATGCTTATAATTATAATTTTATCATTATTATCATTATCATCATTATTGTATATAATGAAGGAATTATCATGAAAATCATCACAATTACTTGAATTAATGTTAAAATCCTCATAATTACCAATAAAAAGCGAAAAGTTTTTTTTCTGACGTTTCTCTGAAAAGGCTGAAATACGCTAGATTTTGCCGTTTATCGACTTATGGGATTTTATTGCTTTTGCCTTGATTTCATTATAAATAGACTGGATTATAATTATTACTATCATTATTATCATTACTGTCATTATTTATATGATTATTATCATTATAGTCATTATGATCATGATTATCATCATTAATATCATAATTATTGTAGTTATAATGATTATTATGCTAATTATTATATCTATTTTTATCATTATAGTTATTTTATAATGATAATAGCAATAATGATAATTTCAGAAAGAATAATGACAAAAGTAACAATTATAGTGACAATGATGATGATGTTATTATTATTTCTATTGTCATTATTAATATGAAAATTCCAATAATTTTCATACTAATAATGACAATAGATATAAT
>NC_091550.1:27269778-27279778 GCF_042767895.1 Penaeus vannamei | reverse complement strand
CCTTATTATCATTATTGCCATTAATATCATCATTAATATTATTATTGCCATTAATATCATCATTATTATCATCATCATTATTATCATTATTGCCATTAATATCATCATTATTATCATTATAGTAATGATCGCCATAATTCCCCCTAATATAATCATTGTAATAGTTATTATCTTAATCATTAATGTCATTTTCATCATTATAACTTTTTCATATTGATAATTTTAGAAATAATAACGACAATAATAATAGTTATAATAACAATAATAGCGATATTATGATTATTTCTATTATTATTTTTATTATCATTATCGTTATTATTATTTTTATTATCATTATCGTCATTATTATTTTTATTATCATGAAAATTATTAGAATATTGTTGATTATTGATATTATTGCATGAATTACGTAAATCGTCATTATAATTATCATTTTTTAATAATCATCATAATTAATATCATAATTATCATTATTGTCGTCACTATTATCATTATTAATGGGATTATCATCAAAATCATTATGATTAGCAGAATTATTGCTAAAATCATCATAATTATCCTTTAAACTCGAAAAAGGGGTGGGGGGTTGATTTTTCTCTGAAAAGGCTTTTTTCATTATGGATGGGCTTTATAATTTTTATCATCATCATTATTATCATTATTGCCAATAATATGATCATTATTGTCATTATAGTAATTATCGCCATAATTGCCCTTAATATAATAATTATTATAGTTATCATTTTAATTATTAATGTCATTTACATCATTATAACTATTTTTATAATGATAATAACGGTAATGATAATTTTAGAAATAATAACAACAATAATAATAATTATAATAATAATAAAAGCGATATAATAATTATTATCATTGTTATTAACATGAAAATCATTAGAATATTGTTGATTATTGCAATTATTGCATTAATAACGCAAATTATCATTATAATTATGATTTTATTATAATCATCAAAGTTAATGTTATAATTATCATTATTAGTGTCATTATTGTCATTATTTATTGCAGAAGTTTTGCTAAATTCATCATAATTTTCATTTAAACTCGAAAAACTTTTTTTCCGACTATTTTCTCAAACGGCTATATGTCGGTAGATTTCGCTGTTATTTCGACTCTTGGGATTTTTTTTACTTCTAGCCTTTTTTCATTATGGATGGGCTTTATAATCATTATTATCATCATTAAAATTATCATTATTGTCATTAATATCAACATTATTTTCATTATAGTAATAATCGCCATAATTACCCTTAGTATAATCATTATTATAATTATTATATTAGTCATTAATGTCATTTTCATCATTGTAACTATTTTTATAATGATAATAACAATAATGATAATTTTAGAAATAATAACAACAATAATAATAATTATAATAACAATAATAGCGATATTACGATTATTTCTATTATTTTTTAATTATCATTATCGTTATTAATAATGTTATTATCCTGAAAATCATTAGAATATTGTTGATTATTGCTATCATATCCATAATTACGCAAATTATCATTACGATTATTCTTTTATTATAATCATCATAATTATTGCCATAATTATCATTTTTGTCGTCATTATTGTCATTGTTAATGGGATTATTATCAAAATCATAATTAGCAGTATTATTGCTAGAATCATCATAATTATGCTTTAAACTCGAAAAAGGGAGTTTTCCGACTATTTTCTGAAAAGGCTATATTTTCCTAGATTTCGCTGTTTTTTTCGATTTTTTTTTTCCTTTTTTCCATTATGGATGGGCTTTACCTTATCATCATTATTACCATTAAAGTAATTATCGCCATAATTAACTTATAATAATCATAATTATTGTCATAATTATCATTATTATCGTCATTATTATCTTTATTAAGGGGGATATCATGAAAATCATCATAATTAGCAGAATTATTGTTAAAATCATCATAATTATCATTTTAACTCGAAAAAGTTTTTTCGACTATTCTCTCAAAAATCTTAATTTCCCTAGATTTCGCTTTTTTTTTCTAGTTTTGGGAATATTTTACCTTTGGCCTTTTTCATTATGGATGGGCTGTATAATTATTATTATCATCATTATTATCATTATTGCCATTAATATCATAATTAATATCATTATATTAATTATCGCCATTAATATCACAATTGATATCATTATATTAATTATCGCCATAATTATTATGTCATTTTCATCATTATAACTATTTTAATAATGATAATAACAATAATGATAACTGAAATAGTAATATTAATATTTTATTATCCAAATTATCATTATAATTAATGTTTTATTATTGTTATCATTATTATAATACTTATTGTCAATATTAATGGGATTATTTGCAAAATTTTCGTCTATTCTCTCATAAGGGTTGATCGACTTCTGTGATTTCATTAATTTTTGCATTTTTTCATCATGAATGGGCTCCATAATTATCATTATTGTCATTATCATCATCAATATTTGGTGACAAAGAGAGACACTACAATAGGGCTTACATGGAAACCCGAAACATAGTTGAAAGAACCTTTGGGTTCTGAAATAGAAAGTTTGCATGACTAAATCATGTATGGACAAAACTATCCACTACCAAGCGCGCGGCAGCTGCAGCTGATCACAACTCGTCCCAGCAAGGGTGGTGATATCCTATTTAGCGTTGGCTCCAATTCCACCGGAGGGTCTCCTGATCAAATTTTCACATTTATTATGAATGAGAGAAGCTACCTCCTTCTGGCTACAGTTACAACCTCAGCAAGGACCGCGAGCTGCCGTCCATTGTTGTAGCCAATTCAAGATTGTCTTCTTGCCGAGATCGCGCACGCCAAACTGATAACTTTCATGCAAAACAGTGCAGAGAGTTCCACTTTCATGCCAATCATCTCATTCATTTTTTTTTTTTTTTTTTTTTTTTTTGTCCTTTGCCACCTCTTAGTGTCCCCTCTGTGGTGAAGGTGAACCCCGCGGGCAGTGCCACAAGGGGAGCAGGGTAGGCCGGCTGCCTTAAACCACAGAGAAGGGTTTTGTTTTTCTTGATAGGGTTAGGTACTTCTGGGGGTGCTTCAGCTTCTGCTTTCGAGGGGTTGACCTGAACAGACTGTCTGATCACCAGTAGGTTATAAACCCAAAAGTTTTAGGTAGGTGGTGGCCTCACAACCCTTCATTTAAGTCACTGATGTCCAAGTCAAATCATAAAAAGAAAAAAACAGAAAATGGAATTTCAGCCCAGGACTCCAGATCCTACAGCTTCCACCTCAAAGAAAGGGAAAAGAATTACTTCCCCCCAGAGGAAAATGCCCCAGACCCTGATCCAGTACAGACCACAGAGAATCCCAACAACTCAGCATCAAAGAAGATGAAGCTGAATCCTCCGCCTTCAGATGAATTACTCTCTTCAGCTGCTGATCCTAGAGTATCATCGGATGACAGCATGGAGCTATCCTGCACCGATCAAGATGGCAAAGATCCCCCTTCAGCCGATCCACAACTCCAAGCCCAAGAGCAGAATACCTCAGCTAATAGGGGAGGCTCTAGTTCACCTTATCCACTCACCAAAATGACCCATAAATTTCTCATTGCCTTATCCAAAGACTTTGCCACAGCTGTAGAAGCCATGTTTGCTATTAAAGAAGAGTTCCCTTTTATAGATGTCACCACATCAATTACCAATGATGGCCACTTCATTCTCACTCCGAAGACTGATTCTACACGCACGTTGTTGGACTCACTTACCACCCTAGCTTCAGGCAAGATTGTCAATATTACCTCTTATGTTCCTGAGCCCAGAAAATTCAGAGGAATTTTTGAAAAAAAAAAAATCCCCATAGGCTTTCCACTTCAACGCCTTACAGACCTCCCAGACGTCATCTCTGCTGAACGTTGTATATACCGCCCAACCAAGGAGGAAACGCGCCAAGTTCACCTGGTCATGTCAAGAGAACCCCCTGACGAAATCAATCTGGGCATATTTGGGACCTTTAGAACTCGCAAATACATCCCTGAACCACTCCGGTGCTACAACTGCCAGCGCTATGGACATCACCGCAACCAATGTAAAGTTGCTGCACGCTGTGCAATCTGCTCAAAAAGTCACCCAACAGACGATTGCCTCACCAAATTCAAAAACGGCGAGCAGACCGAACCAAAATGCCCAAACTGTGGAGGCAAACACCACGCATGGAACCTCCGCTGTGAGATGAGATGCTCTCTGCTATCAAAGCCTGATTCTTCTGGAAAAGGGCAGCCCCCTCAGCCTCGAACCTTCACGAGAAAGATCCATGATTGGAGCAAACCAAGAGAACCACAACACCTCAACACTTCTGCTCTCAGCCACGAACCAATCAAAGCTTCTATTGCTGCTAACCTGCATACCTTCTCTACTGCTCCTGCACCAGTTGCCACCTCCCCAGTCTCACAGCCCTTCATGAGTTACAAAGCACCAATTTCCTTAGCTCCTCCTGAACTGATTGAATCATTCCTAGTGAATACCATTCAACTTGGCCATTTATAGGACCGTCTGCTTTTTTTTTCGATTTTTCGATTTATCTTGCCGATTTTGATGAAACTTACACCCTTTTATTTGGGCCCCTTCCCATTGCCTGTGGTCGATTTTTTTCGAAATCGCCCGAACAGTTTTTGAATTATTGTCAAAAAAACGAAAAATGCGAAATTCGCCATTTTGAAAATGCAGCACCTGGGTCAAAGGATTCAGACTTCAGAAACGGCAAGACATTCAATTTTATTTGATTTTTGCACAGAACTACCTTATATCTACAACTTGATCGAGAGCGTTTTTTCGATTTCGACCAATTTTTTTGTGTGAATTTTTGAATTTGGGTACTTCAAGAAAAAAAAAAAAGGTAAAAATTTTCTTACATTGACCACTTTTACAAGAAGTACAGGCAAAAACTGCGAAAACGCTCTCGATCACGTTGTAGATATTTTATTTTTCTACAAAATGAGCCATAATATGTTAATTTTGGACATATGGTGTGCCCGGAATCCTTTGACCCACCCCTAATGGTGGAGTTCCGAGATATCGGCATTTTGCGTTTCTTCATCTTTCCAAGGCTATCTTGATATCAAGAAAACAAGGCATAAGATTAGTCTTCCTACACCATAATCCTCTATCATCTACCTGCATTCCGAAGTCTTGCGGACATTGCCAGCACGTAACGGTTTCTCAAAATCTTACGTATAGTGCGGAGTGGTGGCAGTGATCTGGGGGTCTATAGGCCTACATTGACCATTTTTAAAAATTTCTCAAAAATCCAAAGAAAATCATACAGCCATTCTGATTTCATGTTTGAATAGAACTATCTTTCTACTATTATATGCAGAAGCCATTTTTGAGAAGTTGACCTTACTTTTTTCTTGGTGAATATTTTCCGAAGGTGACTATTTTAACACCCTAATAGGAGATTTTGGAAACATATGTCACTTTTACAAGAACCACGTGAAAATATTGCAAATCCTCATGGCAGTATGTAATAGAACTATTATTCAGCTACAAAATGAGCCATAATACTTTAAAATCGGACCGTTTATACGTGTGCTATGCGTAAAAATATGAAGGACCTAAAAAATGCGATCTTATTCCTTTTTATTATGTTTACATTTTACACGACAAATCATGTACAGAATATTTGTATTTGATATAATTATCTATCATATACCTATTATTGATGCTCTAATGAGGTTTTACAACGTATAATATTTGTCGAAAGAATAACTTTTCTCCAGTCGGACGGGTACCAAACACATACTTTTCCCCACGCGACGGGGCCGTCCTGGACCATGAAAATCGTCTTTTTAAATCTGCGGAATAACTCTACGGGGTCACATAGCCAAATTTCACTCTCAGACCCCGTCGAAAGTCGAAAAACAATTACATGGCGATGTGAAACTATGTATATAAGGTATATGAGCACATATAGATAATTTTCGTGTACTCCATGACCTTTTGTTTATTTATATTGTTACTTCCGTTTGTTTCTTTGTTTGTTTATTGATTGTTTATTTGTTGTTTTTTTGATTACTAGTTTGTGTTTTCTAATATTTCTAAAAGTTATGAACACATTTTAACGAGATTTTAACCAAAGGTGAGTTTTAACCTAACTTAGACGCTTATTGAAGTTTGGTGGTGATGCGGACCATGGTTTGGATCCAGGATTTTTTTTTCTAACTCGAAAAGTTATGAATAGATTTGAATAAAATTTTAACCTGAGGTTTGTCTTAGCCTAATTAATATTCCATAAAATTTTGGTGGTGATCCTGAATATTTGGCAAAACTACCCCCCATGGGAGGTTTGCATTTTCGAAATTTTTTGCTCATAGATCAAAGTAACTATGTATGATGAAAACATAAAGATAAGAAAATACACCATATGAAAAACATATCATGTTTAGTTATTTCTATGGAAAATTTCTTCATTGTCGTTTTTTGGACGCTTGCCGGATTTTTGAAATTATTCCGAAAAAAAGAAGGTTGGTCTCATCTTATGTGAAATTTGATAAGCTTTCAGAAAATAACCTCATATTTTTATTATCTCTAATCATTGCGTCACAATTGCCGATTTTCAAAGGTACCATCAAAAAAATAATATTTCGGTCGACATCGAAAATCGCTGCTACCACCTAAAAAATAACGGCCGGGCCTTGAAATTTTCAGGGGAGAACCGGGGGCCTAGAAACTCCTTGAAAATGCATTAAAGTCAATTTCGGCAAGAGGGGCGAAAATCGCCGAAAAATCAGCAGAAGGTCCCCTTTAGCCCTGGGTCACTCTATTCCTCACTCCCACTTACAAACTCTCATTGACAACATCCTTGCCATCTTACCACACAAGAACACATCCTCCTCATCCCAAGAATCTATGCCTTCTGAACCTGTACAGCAGGATACTGGTACAATTACCTCGGTCGTTGCATCATCAGCAGACTTTCCACCTCTTCCTACATCTTCTCACAGGATTAATCAGACAAGCCCCTGTAATCCAACGCCTGCACAACAATCGGCACAACTCCACTCTTCCGCCAGCTCTCCACCAATCTTACACATTCCAGACCAACCTCATGAACTCAGGACCACGCAAGAACTCAATTAAACCACTAATTTTACCCCTACATCATCACATCATGAGTAATGTTATGCATTCCGTTTCGGACTCCTTCAGTATTCTACAATGGAACAATCTTGGCCTTCAGTGCAACTACCCCACACTCTCATTAGCAATCACTAAAGACAACTTTGATGTCATCGTTCTCCAGTAAACTCTCCTTCCAGCCCCCAACAATTTCTCCATTAACCGCTACTCAGCGTTTCACAGCCCTTTCATCCCCAATCAGTCACGGGGAATCTCCATTTTTATAAAGTCTTCCATACCCTGTGAAGAGATTACTCCACCGCCAGATTGTGGAGAAAACATTGAAAGCATAGGCGTCAAACTAACCCTACAGAACACAGACCTCCACATTTTCAATGTTTATCGGCCTTCTCGAGCAGATTGTTCTCTAGAGCTTGAAGAATGATTTGGCATAACAGCCAATGAACCACCTCTCATCTGTGGTGATCTTAATGCCCATCACCCCTCTTGGAACGACCAATCTACCCCTTCTGCACACAAAATGAATGACATCGGTCTATATATCAATGAACTGCTGGACAGTTTCTCAGAAGTTACTGTCCTCAACAACGGTATTGCAACTCATGTCTGTGGAGGAGTACTGGACCTCACCATTCTCTCCACCTCTCTCCTCCCTATAGCAGACTGGAAACTACACCCCTATTTAACTTCTGACCACCTTGCCACTATCACCACCATTCGGATTCCGCGGGTTACTCTCCCCCCTCTTCACAGACGCTATGGAGAAATGGGCCTCCAACTACATTCCACCGTCAGATGCCACCCAGCTAGAGAAAGATTTCACTAATGCCATTCACAATGCTACTGACAGCAGCATTCCCCTCACCAATGTCACTCTTCATGCGCACAAGAACAGCTGGTTCTACAACGACCGGATACGTGAACTCAAGCATAGAATGAATATGTTCCGCAAAGCTCTCCACCGATCCCATTCTCCAACCATCTTGGAATCTTTTCACACCTTACGACGTCTTGTCAAAATGGAAATCTCAGAAATAAAAGCCAAAGCCTGGTTATCTTGGTGTGAAACGATAACTGCTCACACATCCTTGAAAGAGATGTGGACCAATCTACGACTGGCATCAGGAGCAAAACGCTCAATGCCCGAACCACATCCTCATCCTCACTCGGAAGCCAACAGACTTGCACTCTCCTTTGCCACGCACTGTTCATCCACCCAACTGCCTGCATGCGTTTCAAGGAAGCTACAACAGCTGAAGCCCATCCGACAACAAGTCATTCAAATAGCTATAGACTCACCTGCCCAAAGTGACACACCTTTCACATTAAATGAACTCGAGAAAGCTACAAAGACTTCTAAAGACACAACCCCAGGTATTGATAAAATACCCTATTCTATGCTCCACCACTTAGGGCCCTCAAGTATGGGCACTCTGCTCCGACTATTTAATGCCTCATATCACCAAGGAACCTTGCCCCAAGCCTGGAAATCTGCCAACTTAATACCAATACCCAAACGTGACAGTACTAATGCCTTCCGACCTATCTCGTTACTTTCCTGCATAGGTAAAACCATGGAACGTGCTGTGCTCCATCTCTTACAACACGTCATTCCATCCCTCCATCCACATATTTTTGCCTATGAAAAAGGAACAGGCACAGCAAACATCGCTACCCTCCTGTCCTTAACTGACGGCAACGACAGTGTGATTGTATTCCTCAATCTAGAAAAAGCCTTCGAGCTTGCCAACCATGATGCAATACTACACGCACTTGCTGAGAAAGGCGTAAAGGGCAAGCTTCTCAAATGGGTCAAGGACTACCTCTCAAACAGGAAAGCTCGAGTAAGATCCCAGGGACACTCTTCTGACTTCTACCCCTTTGAAAATGGTACACCTCAAGGCGGCCTCCTGGGACCTTTTCTTTTCAACCTCCTAATTGTTAAACTAGTAGAAATCCCCTTCCCAAACAATACGCATCTTCTAGCCTACGCTGATGATTTACAATTAGTTGTCACAGGAAGGAACAGGTATGTCAATGCTCAACTCGCTCTCAATCTCCTCGAGTCGACCTGTAAAGAACTCGGACTCAAAATCAACAGTAACAAAACCAAAGCCCTCCAACTCCGTCGTCACATTAACCTGCAAAATCTTTACATAGGTAACCTTCCTCTGGATTGGGTGAACTCTCACAAGTGTCTAGCCATCTTTTTCAACGAGAACCTCTCCTCAACTGCACAGCTCAGACGTCTTCTACTCCATTCTAAGCTTCTCCTCAATGTCATGCGCAGGTTAACTTCCTCCAAACTTGGGGCAGGTTTTTAGAACACTCCGGCTCTTCTACACACACGCCGTCAGATCCCTCATTGACTACAGTGCGCCAGCCCTTCTAACCCTATCCCCCCAAGATTTTGTGATTCTGGAAACCATCCAAAATCGAGTCATGAGAGACATCCTAGCAGCACCTCGTTGGACCAGGCTCGCAAATCTCCGAATGGAATCGTTCTTACCCTCTCTCAAGTGCAGAATACACCAATTAACTGCTGGGCTTGTGGCTAAAATACTATCCCGGTCCAGACCATCACCTTTAAAACATATCACTGCCAACCTGCTATACCCAAATGAGTTAGATGGCACAACCTTTGTTTGGCATGCATCCCTAATTAAAACACTACAATCACTGAATGCCATACCAATGATCATCTCTAGAGGAATGGATGCTCCTAATTCTCACTATGTTCCTAAACCACCCTGGGCTCCACAAACAATTAAATTTCACACAGACGCTCTTCCAACCTCTAAAGCACTCTGCACAAAAGAGATTTTGAATAATGTAAGGCATCTCATAGACTCTCTACATCAGCCACAAAACCTCAT
>NC_091550.1:27253082-27260582 GCF_042767895.1 Penaeus vannamei | reverse complement strand
TTCAAGTTGAGTTGATTTAAAGAGGATGGTGGTGAGTAAATGTACATTGTCAAGATGGTGAGTTTTCTGTAGGGCATATACTGCTGAGAGGGAGTCTGTTAGTATGTGGATAATTGTGTGCTCGGTGGTAAGAGCATACGTGAGGTCTAGTTTAATAGCATATAGTTCTGCCTGAAGTATGGAGGCGCCGTTGAAAAGTCACTGAGCTATGGATGTGGTGTCCGTTACCATTGCTGCACCAGCCTTGCCTGAGGATTGGTCAATAGATCCGTCCGTGAAGATGAGGTTTTGTGGCTGATGTAGAGAGTCTATGAGATGCCTTACATTATTCAAAATCTCTTTTGTGCAGAGTGCTTTAGAGGTTGGAAGAGTGTCTGTGTGAAATTTAATTGTTTGTGGAGCCCAGGGTGGTTTAGGAACATAGTGAGAATTAGAAGCATCCATTCCTCTAGAGATGATCATTGGTATGGCATTCAGTGATTGTAGTGTTTTAATTAGGGATGCATGCCAAACAGAGGTTGTGCCATCTAACTCATTTGGGTATAGCAGGTTGGCAGTGATATGTTTTAAAGGTGATGGTCTGGACCGGGATAGTATTTTAGCCACAAGCCCAGCAGTTAATTGGTGTATTCTGCACTTGAGAGAGGGTAAGAACGATTCCATTCGGAGATTTGCGAGCCTGGTCCAACGAGGTGCTGCTAGGATGTCTCTCATGGCTCGATTTTGGATGGTTTCCAGAGTCACAAAATCTTGGGGGGATAGGGTTAGAAGGGCTGGCGCACTGTAGTCAATGAGGGATCTGACGGCGTGTGTGTAGAAGAGCCGGAGTGTTCTAAAAACCGGCCCAAGTTTGGAGGAAGTTAACCTGCGCATGACATTGAGGATAAGCTTAGAACGGAGTAGAAGACGTCTGAGCTGTGCAGTTGAGGAGAGGTTCTCGTTGAAAAAGATGGCTAGACACTTGTGAGAGTTCACCCAATCCAGAGGAAGGTTACCTATGTAAAGATTTTGCAGGTTAATGTGAAGACAGAGTTGGAGGGCTTTGGTTTTGTTACTGTTGATTTTGAGTCCGAGTTCTTTACAGGTCGACTCGAGGAGATTGAGAGCGAGTTGAGCATTGACATACCTGTTCCTGTGACAACTAATTGTAAATCATCAGCGTAGGCTAGAAGATGCGTATTGTTTGGGAAGGGGATTTCTACTAGTTTAACAATTAGCAGGTTGAAAAGAAAAGGGCCCAGGAGGCCGCCTTGAGGTGTACCATTTTCAAAGGGGTAGAAGTCAGAAGTGTGTCCCTGGAATCTTACTCGAGCTTTCCTGTTTGAGAGGTAGTCCTTGACCCATTTGAGAAGTTTGCCCTTTACGCCTTTCTCAGCAAGTGCGTGTAGTATTGCATCATGATTGGCAAGCTCGAAGGCTTTTTCTAGATCGAGGAATACAATCACACTGTCGTTGCCGTCAGTTAAGGACAGGAGGGTAGCGATGTTGTCTGCTGTGCCTGTTCCTTTTTCATAGGCAAAAATATGTGGATGGAGGGATGGAATGATATATTGTAAGCGATGGAGCACAGCACGTTCCATGGTTTTACCTATGCAGGAAAGTAACGAGATAGGTCGGAAGGCATTAGTACTGTCACATTTGGGTATTGGTATTAAGTTGGCAGATTTCCAGGCTTGGGGCAAGGTTCCTTGGTGATATGGGGCATTAAATTGTCTGAGCAGAGTGCCCATACTTGAGGGCCCTAAGTGGTGGAGCATAGAATAGGGTATTTTATCAATACCTGGGGTTGTGTCTTTAGAAGTCTTTGTAGCTTTCTCGAGTTCATTTAATGTGAAAGGTGTGTCACTTTGGGCAGGTGAGTCTATAGCTATTTGAATGACTTGTTGGATGGGCTTCAGCTGTTGTAGCTTCCTTGAAACGGATGCAGGCAGTTGGGTGGATGAACAGTGCGTGGCAAAGGAGAGTGCAAGTCTGTTGGCTTCCGAGTGAGGATGAGGATGTGGTGTGGGCATTGAGCGTTTTGCTCCTGATGCCAGTCGTAGATTGGTCCACATCTCTTTCAAGGATGTGTGAGCAGTTATCGTTTCACATCAAGATAACCAGGCTTTGGCTTTTATTTCTGAGATTTCCATTTTGACAAGACGTCGTAAGGTGTGAAAAGATTCTAAGATGGTTGGAGAATGGGATCGGTGGAGAGCTCTGCGGAACATGTTCATTCTATGCTTGAGTTCACGTATCCGGTCATTGTAGAACCAGCTGTTCTTGTGCGCATGAAGAGTGACATTGGTGAGGGGAATGCTGCTGTCAGTAGCATTGTGAATGGCATTAGTGAAATCTTTCTCTAGCTGGGTGGCATCTGACGGTGGAATGTAGTTGGAGGCCCATTTCTCCATAGTGTCTGTGAAGAGGGGCCAGTTCGCTTTTTTGAGATTCCATCTTGGTATGGGTGGGGGGAGAGTAACCCGCGGAATCCGAACGGTGGTGATAGTGGCAAGGTGGTCAGAAGTTAAATAGGGGTGTAGTTTCCAGTCTGCTATAGGGAGGAGAGAGGTGGAGAGAATGGTGAGGTCCAGTACTCCTCCACGGACATGAGTTGCAATACCGTTGTTGAGGACAGTAACTTCTGAGAAACTGTCCAGCAGTTCATTGATATATAGACCGGTGTCATTCATTTTGTGTGCAGAAGGGGTAGATTGGTCGTTCCAAGAGGGGTGATGGGCATTAAGATCACCACAGATGAGAGGTGGTTCATTGGCTGTTATGCCAAATCATTCTTCAAGCTCAAGAGAACAATCTGCTCGAGAAGGCCGATAAACATTGAAAATGTGGAGGTCTGTGTTCTGTAGGGTTAGTTTGACGCCTATGCTTTCAATGTTTTCTCCACAATCTGGCGGTGGAGTAATCTCTTCACAGGGTATGGAAGACTTTATAAAAATGGAGATTCCCCGTGACTGATTGGGGATGACAGGGCTGTGAAACGCTGAGTAGCGGTTAATGGAGAAATTGTTGGGGGCTGGAAGGAGAGTTTACTGGAGAACGATGACATCAAAGTTGTCTTTAGTGATTGCTAATGAGAGTGTGGGGTAGTTGCACTGAAGGCCAAGATTGTTCCATTGTAGAATACTGAAGGAGTCCGAAACGGAATGCATAACATTACTTGTGATGTGATGATGTAGGGGTAAAATTAGTGGTTTAATTGAGTTCTTGCGTGGTCCTGAGTTCATGAGGTTGGTCTGGAATGTGTAAGATTGGTGGAGTTGTGCCGATTGTTGTGCAGGCGTTGGATTACAGGGGCTTGTCTGATTAATCCTGTGAGAAGATGTAGGAAGAGGTGGAAAGTCTTCTGATGATGCAACGACCGAGGTAATTGTACCAGTATCCTGCTGTACAGGTTCAGAAGGCATAGATTCTTGGGATGAGGAGGATGTGTTCTTGTGTGGTAAGATGGCAAGGATGTTGACAATGAGAGTTTGTAAGTGGGAGTGAGGAATAGAGTGACCAAGGGCTAAAAGGCCAAGTTGAATGGTATTCACTAGGAATGATCCAATCAGTTCAGGAGGAGCTAAGGAAATTGGTGCTTTGTAACTCATGAAGGGCTGTGAGACTGGGAAGGTGGCAACTGGTGCAGGAGCAGCAGACAAGGTATGCAGGTTAGCAGCAATAGAAGCTTTGATTGGTTCGTGGCTGAGAAAAGAAGTGTTGAGGTGTTGTGGTTCTCTTGGTTTGCTCCAATCATGGATCTTTCTCGTGAAGGTTCGAGGCTGAGGGGGCTGCCCTTTTCCAGAAGAATCAGGCTTTGATAGCAGAGAGCGTCTCATCTCACAGCGGAGGTTCCATGCGTGGTGTTTGCCTCCACAGTTTGGGCATTTTGGTTCGGTCTGCTCGCCGTTTTTGAATTTGATGAGGCAATCGTCTGTTGGGTGACTTTTTGAGCAGATTGCACAGCGTGCAGCAACTTTACATTGGTTGCGGTGATGTCCATAGCGCTGGCAGTTGTAGCACCGGAGTGGTTCTGGGATGTATTTGCGAGTTCTAAAGGTCCCAAATATGCCCAGATTAATTTCGTCAGGCATGACGAAATTAATGACATGACCAGGTGAACTTGGCGCGTTTCCTCCTTGGTTGGGCGGTATATACAACGTTCAGCAGAGATGACGTCTGGGAGGTCTGTAAGGCGTTGAAATGGAAAGCCTATGGGGATTTTTTCTAAAATTGCTCTGAATTTTCTGGGTTCAGGAACATAAGAGGTAATATTGACAATCTTGCCTGAAGCTAGGGTGGTAAGTGAGTCCAAAAACGTGCGTGTAGAATCAGTCTTCGGAGTGAGAATGAAGTGGCCATCATTGGTAATTGCTGTGGTGACATCTATAAAAGGGAACTCTTCTTCAATAGCAAACATGGCTTCTACAGCCGTGGCAAAGACTTTGGATTAGGCAATGAGAAATTTATGGTTCATTTTGGTGAGTGGATAAGGTGAACTAGAGCCTCCCCTATTGGCTGAGGTATTCTGCTCTTGGGCTTGAAGTTGTGGATCGGCTGAAGGGGGATCTTTGCCATCTTGATCGGTGCAGGATAGCTCCATGCTGTCATCCGATGATACTCTAGGATCAGCAGCTTAAGAGAGTAATTCATCTGAAGGCGGAGGATTCAGTTTCATCTTCTTTGATGCTGAGTTGTTGGGATTCTCTGTGGTCTGTACTGGATCAGGGTCTGGGGCATTTTCCTCTGGGGGGAAGTAATTATTTTCCCTTTCTTTGAGGTGGAAGCTGTAGGATCTGGAGTCCTGGGCTGAAATTCCATTTTCTGCTTTTTCTTTTTATGATTTGACTTAGACATTAGTGACTTAAATGAGGGGTTGTGAGGCCATCACCTACCTAAAACTTTTGGGTTTATAACCTGCTGGTGATTAGACAGTCTGCTCAGGTCAACCCTTCGAAAGCAGAAGCTGAAGCACCCCCAGAAGTACCTAACCCTATCAAGAAAAACAAAACCCTTCTCTATGGTTTAAGGCAGCCGGCCTACCCTGCTCCCCTTGTGGCACTGCCCGCGGGGTTCACCTTCACCACAGAGGGGACACTAAGAGGTGGCAAAGGACAAAAAAAAAAAAAAATAAAAAATAAATAAATGAGATGATTGGCATGAAAGTGGAACTCTCTGCACTGTTTGGCATGAAAGTTATCAGTTTGGCGTGCGCGCCCTCGGCAAGAAGACAATCTTGAATTGGCTACAACAATGGACGGCAGCTCGCGGTCCTTACTGAGGTTGTAACTGTAGCCAGAAGGAGGTAGCTTCTCTCATTCACAATAAATATGAAAATTTGATCAGGAGACCCTCCGGTGGAATTGGAGCCAACGCTAATCAGGATATCGCCACCCTTGCTGGGACGAGTTGTGATCAGCTGCAGCTGCCGGGCGCTTGGTAGTGGATAGTTTTGTTCTTACATGATTTAGTCATGCAAACTTTCTCTTTCAGAACCCAAAGGTTCTTTCAACTATGTTTCGGGTTTCCATGTAAGCCCTATTGTAGTGTCTCTCTTTGTCACCAAATATTGATGATAATAATGACAATAATGATAATTATAGAACCCATTTATGATGAAAAAATGCAAAAATTAATGAAATCACAGAAGTCGATCAGCCCTTATGAGAGAATAGACGAAAATTTTGCAAATGATCCCATTAATATTGACAATAAGTATTATAATAATGATAACAATAATAAAACATTAATTATAATGATAATTTGGATAATAAAATATTAATATTACTATTTCAGTTATCATTATTGTTATTATCATTATTAAAATAGTTATAACGATGAAAATGACATAATAATTATGGCAATAATTAATATAATGGTATCAATTATGATATTAATGGCGATAATTAATATAATGATATTGATTATGATATTAATGGCAATAATGATAATAATGATGATAATGATAATTATAAAGCCCATCCATAATGAAAAAGGCCAAAGGTAAAATATTCCAAAAAGTAGAAAAACGGCGAAATCTAGGGAAATTTAGATTTTTGAGAGAATAGTCGAAAAAAACTTTTTCGAGTTAAAATGATAATTATGATGATTTTAACAATAATTCTGCTAATTATGATGATTTTCATGATATCCCCCTTAATAAAGATAATAATGACGATAATAATGATGATTATGACAATAATTATGATAATTATAATAAAATGATAATTATAATGATAATTTCCGCAATTATTGTAATAATAGCAATAATCAACAATATGCCAATGATTTTCATAATAACGATAATAATAACTATAATGATAATAGGAATAATAATAGAATTAATTATAATATCGCTATTATTGTTATCATGATTATGATTATCGTTGTTATTATTTCTAATTATTGTTATTAACATTATGAAAATAGCTATTATGATATAAATGACATTAATAATTAAGATAATAATTATTATAATGATTATATTAAAGGTAATTATGGCGATAATTATTTTAATGATAATAATGATGATAAGGTAAAGCCCATCCATAATGGAAAAAAAGATAAAAGTAAAGAAAAAAAAAAACGAAAAAACGGCGAAATCTAGGAAAATATAGGCTTTTCAGAATGACAATAATGACGACAAAAATGATAATTATGACAATAATTATGATAATTATAATAAAAGAATATTCGTAATGATAATTTGCATAATTATGGATATGATAGCAAAAATCAACAATATTCTAATGATTTTCAGGATAATAACAATATTAATAACGATAATGATAATTAAAAAATAGAAATAATCGTAATATCGCTATTATTGTTATTATAATTATTATTATTGTTGTTATGATTTCTAAAATTATCATTATTGTTATTATCATTATAGAAATAATTATAATGATAAAAATGACATTAATGACGACAAAAATGATAATTATGGCAATAATTATGATATTTATAATAAAAGAATAATCGTAATGATAATTTGCATAATTATGGATATGATAGCAATAATCAACAATATTCTAATGATTTTCATGATAATAACAATATTAATAACGATAATGATAATTAAAAATAATAGAAATAATCATATCTCTATTATTGTTATTATGATTATTATTATTGTTGTTATTATTTCTAAAATTATCATTATTGTTATTATCATTATAAAAATAGTTATAATGATAAAAATGACATAAATGACTAATATAATAATTATAATAATGATTATATTAAGGGTAATTATGGTGATTATTACTATAATGAAAATAATGTTGATATTAATGACAATAATGATAATTTTAATGATGATAATAATGAATATAAAGCCCATCCATAATGAAAAAAGGCTAGAAGTAAAAAAAAATCCCAAGAGTCGAAATAACAGCGAAATCTACCGACATCTAGCCGTTTGAGAAAATAGTCGTAAAAAAAAACTTTTTCGAGTTTAAATGAAAATTATGATGATTTTAGCAAAACTTCTGCAATTAATATTGGCAATAATGACAC
>NC_091550.1:27238082-27248082 GCF_042767895.1 Penaeus vannamei | reverse complement strand
TAATGATGATAATTATGATGATAATGACAATGATAATAACAATAATAATGATAATAATGTTAAAATTATAATTACAATTTTGATAATTACTGCAATAATAGCAATAATGAACTCTATTCCAATATTTTTCATACTAATAATGACAATAGAAATAATAATAACATCATCATTATTGTCACTATAATTGTTACTTTTGTCATTATTCTTTCTAAAATTATCGTTATTGCTATTATCATTATAAAATAGTTATAATGATGAAAATAGCTATAATAATTAGCATAATAATCATTATAAATACAATAATGATGATAATGATGATAATCATGATGATAATGTCTATAATGATAATAATCATATAAATAATGACAGTAATGATAATAATGATGATAATAATTATTATCCAGTCTATTTATAATGAAATAAAGGCAAAAGTAATAAAATCGAAAAGTCGAAAAAACAACAAAATCTAGCATATTACAGCCTTTTCAGAGAAACGTCGGAAAAAAAACTTTTCGCTTTTTATTGGGAATTATGAGGATTTTAACATTAATTCAGGTAATTGTGATGATTTTCATGATAATTCCTTCATTATATACAATAATGATGATAATTATGATAATAATGACAATGATAATGACAATAATAATGATGATAATGATAAAATCATAACTATAATGATAATTTTGATAATTACTGCAATAATAGCAATAATCAACTCTATTCCAATAATTTTCATACTAATAATGACAATAGAAATAATAGTATCATTATCATTGTCATTATAATTATTACTATTGTCATTATTATTTCTAAAATTATCATTATTGCTATTATCCTTATAAAAATAGTTATAATGATGAAAATAGCTATAATAATTAGTATAATAATTATTATAACTGCAAAAATGATGATAATAATGATGATAATCATGATGATAATGACTATAATAATAATAATCATAAAAATAATGAGAGTTATGATAATAATGATTATAATACTTATTATCCACTCCATTTATAATGAAATAAAGGCCAAAAGTAATAAAATCACATAAGTCGAAAAAAACGGAAAAATCTAGCGTATTACAGCCTTATTAGAGAAACGAAAAAAACTTTTTCGCTTCTTATTGGTAATTATGAGGATGTTAAATTTAATTCAGGTAATTGTGATGATTTTCATGATAATTCTTTCATTATATACAATAATGATGAGAATGACAATGATAATGACAATAATAATGATAATAATAAAATCATAATTATTATGATAGTTTTGATAATAACTGCAATAATAATAATAAGCAACTCTATTCCAATAATTTTCATACTAATAATGACAATAGAAATGATAATAACATTATCATTGTCATTATGATTATTACTATTGTCATTATTATTTCTAAAATTATCATTATTGCTATTATCATTATAAAAGTAGTTATAATGAAAATAGCTATAATAATTCGCATTAAATCATTATAACTGCAATAATAATAATGATGATGATAATCATGATGATAATGACTATAATGATATTAATCATAAAAATAATGACAGTAATAATAATAATGATAATTATTATTATCCAGTCCATTTATAATGAAATAAAGGCCAAAAGTAATGAAATCCGAAAAACGGCAAAATCTAGCGTATTACAGCCTTTAGAGAGAAACGTCGAAAAAAAACTTTTTTCGCTGTTTATTGGTAATTATAAGGATTTTAACATTAATTCAGGTAATCATAAAATAATGACAGAAAGTCGAAAAAGCGACAAAATCTAGCGAATTACAGGATTTAGAAAGAAACGTCGATAAAAAAAACTTTTTTCGCTTTTTATTGGTAATTATGAGGATTTTAACATTAATTCAGGTAATTGTGATGATTTTCATGATAATTCCTTCATTATATACAATAATGATGATAATTATTATGATAATGACAATGATAATGACAATAATAATGATAATAATGATGAAATCATAATTATAGTGATAATTTTGATAATTACTGTAATAATAGCAATAATCAACTCTATTCCAATAATTATCATACTAATAATGACAATAGAAATAATAATAACATCATTATAATTGTCATAATAATCATTACTATTGTCATTATTATTTCTAAAAATATCATTATTGCTCTTATAATTATAGTTATGATTAGTTACAATGATGAAAATAGCTATAATAATTAGCCTAATAATAATTAGAACTGCAATAATGATAATAATGATCATAATAAATGACTATAATTATGATAATCATATAGATAATGACAGTAATGATAATAATGATAATAATTATTATCCAGTGCATTTATAATGAAATAAAGGCCAAAAGTAATGAAATCCCCTAAGTTGAAAAAGTGGCAAAATCTAGCGTATTAAAGACTTTTGAGAGAAACTTCGAAAAAAAAAACTTTTTCACTTTTATTGGTAATTGTGAGGATTTTAACATTAATGCGGGTAATTGTGATGGTTTTCATGATAATTCCTTCATTATATACAATAATGATGATAATTATGATGATATTGACAATGATAATGATAATAGTAATGATAGTAATCATAAAATCATAACTATTATGATAATTTTGATAATTACTGCGATAATAGCAATAATGAACTCATCATACTGATAATGACAATAGAAATAATAATATTATTATCTTTGTCATTATAATTATTTCTATTGTCATTATTATTTCTAAAATTATAATTTTTGCTATTATCATTATAAAAATAGTTATAATGATGAAAATAGCTATAATAATGAGCATAATATTTTTTATACCTGCAATAATGATGATAATAATGATGATAATCATGATAATGACTATATTGATAATAATCATATAAAAATGACAGAAAGTCGAAAAAACGACAAAATCTTGCGTATTACAGCCTTATTAGAGCAACGTCGAAAAAAAACTCTTTCGCTTTTTATTGGTAATTATGAGGATTTTAACATTAATTCAGGTAATTGTGATGATTTTCATGATAATTCTATCATTATATACAATAATGATGATAATGACAATGATAATGACAATAATAATGATGATAATGATAAAATCATAATTATAATGATAATTTTGATAATAACTGCAATAATAACAAAAATCAACTCTATTCCAATGATTTTCATACTAATAATGACAATAGAAATAATAACATCATTATTAATGTCATTATAATTATTATTATTGTCATTATTATTTCTAAAATTATCTTTTTTTGATATCATTATAAAAATAGATAGAGTGATGAAAATATCTATAAGAATGAGCATAATAATTATTATAACTGCAATAATAATGATAATAATGATGATAATCATGATAATGACTATAATGATAATAATCATAAAAAGGACAGTAATGATAATAATGATGATAATAATTATTATCCAGTCCATTTATAATGAAATAAAGGCCAAAAGTAATAAAATCCCATAAGTCGAAAAACGGAAAAATCTAGCGTATTGCAGCCTTTTGAGAAAAACGTCGAAAAAAAACCTTTTTCGCTTTTTATTGGTAATTATGAGGATTTTGACATCAAAATCATGATAATTAGCAGAATTATTGCTAAGATCATCATAATCATCCTTTAAAATCGAAAAAGGGGGGTTTGCGACTCATGTCTCCAACGGCTATATTTCGCTAGATTTCGCCGGTTTTTCGACTTTTGGGATTTTTCTACTTTTAGCCTTTTTCTTATTAAAGATGGGCTTTCTAATGATAATTATCATCACTATTGTCATTATCATCATTATTATCATTACTGTCATTATCGCCCTAATCACCCTTAATATAGTCATTATAATTATCAGTATCTTAATTATTAATGTCATTTTCATCATTATAATTACTTTAATAATGATAATGACAATAATGATAATTCTGGAAATAATAACAACAATAATAAGGATCATAATAACAATAATATTTCTGTTATCATTATTAGGAAAATCATTAGAATAGTGTTGATTATTGCTATTATTGCAATTATTAGGCAAATCATCATTATAATTATCATTGTATAATTATTATCATAATTATTGTCCTAATTACTCTCATAATTATCATTATCATTATTGATGGGGTTATCATCAAAATCGTCATAATTAGCAGAATTATTGCTAAGATCATCATGATCATCCTTTAAACTCGAAAATAGGGGGTTTTCGACTCATGTCTCCAAAGGCTGTATTTCGCTAGATTTCGCGGGTTTTTCGACTTTTGAGATTTTTCTACTTTTAGTCTTTTTCTCATTATAGATGGGCTTTCTAATGATAATTATCATCATTATTGTCATTATCATCATCATTATTATCATTACTGTCATTATCGCCCTAATCACCCTTAATATAGTCATTATAATAATCATCATCTTAATTATTGTCATTTTCATCATTATAAATGTTTTAATAATGATAATGACAATGATAATTCTGGAAATAATGATAATAAGGATTATAATAGCAATAATAAGGATTATAATAACAATAATAGCCGTGTTATAATTACTTCTATTATTATTTGTTATCATTGTCATTATTATTATTAGGAAAATCATTAGAATAGTGTCGATTATTGCTATTATTGCAATTATTGGGCAAATCATCATTATAATTATCATTGTATAATTATTATCATAATTATTGCCCTACCTACTCTCATAATTATCATTATTATCGTCAATATTGTCATTATTGATGGGGTTATCATCAAAATCGTCATAATTAACAGAACTATTGCTAAGATCATCATAATCATCCTTTAAACTCCAAAAAAGGGGTTTTCGACTCATCTCTGCAAAGGCTGTATTTCGCTAGATTTTGCCGGTTTTTCGACTTTTGGGATTTTTCTACTTTTAGCCTTTTTCTCATTATAGATGGGCTTTCTAATGATAATTATCATCATTATTGTCATTATCATCATTATTATCATTACTGTCATTATCGCCCTAATCACCCTTAATAGTCATTATAATAATCATCATCTTAATTATTAATGTCATTTTCATCATTATAATTGTTTTAATAATGATAATGACAATAATGATAATTCTGGAAATAATAACAACAATAATAAGGATTATAATAACAATAATTGCCGTGTTATAATTACTTCTATTATTATTTCTGTTACAATTGTCGTTATTATTATTAGGAAAATCATTAGAATAGATTCGATTATTGCTATTATTGCAATTATTAGGCAAATCATCATTATAATTATCATTGTATAATTATTATTATAATTATTGTCCTAATTACTCTCATAATTATCCTTATTATCGTCATTATTGATGGGGTTATCATCAAAATCATGATAATTAGCAGAATTATTGCTAAGATTATCATAATCATCCTTTAAATTCGAAAATAGGGGGTTTTCGACTCATCTCTCAAAGGCTGTATTTCGCTAGATTTCGCCCGTTTTTCGACTTTTGAGATTTTTCTACTTTTAGCCTTTTTCTCATTATAGATGGGCTTTCTAATGATAATTGTAGCTGGGCGTAGACCCAGTAGACTTTAAGATGTCTGGTTGAGTCCGGGCTCAACCGAGAATATATAGTTTTTGCTCAAGGGAAAGATTCGTCTGCAGTGAACAGATGTAAGGTTCCAGGCCTACGGCACGCTGCCACCACCCGATTAGTAGGCTCGGGAACCGTGTATGTCGTGTAAGTGGGTGTGGGTGTTGTATCAGAGAAGGGTGGAAAGAAACTACAGAATGTGAGTGCTGAAAGCTGGATGTGTAAGTGTGTAGATGTGAAAAGGGAGATAGCGTAGGCTGAGCGTCTGCGTGGACGTGTTTGGAAGAAAAAAGCAAGATAATAAAATTATTATTCTTCCCTTCGGTTTGAGCATCCGCCTGCTGGGAGCGGGAACACTGATATAGCCAAATGAATCTGTTCTTTTGATATCAGCTTAATATTCTCTGATTTATCTAGCCTTTTTACAGCCTTTCAAGGGTTGCGTGATGTCAGAGCAACCAGCGATGTGCTGTTTAGGAGACCCGAGTCCGAGATAGATTTAGGCATCTAACCTTGGTCAGAACCAGAACTTTAGGGTGGTAAGACTATGAATTATTCTGACTGGAGTTGAGTAAAAGCTCGATGATGGTATGATGTTTATTTTTGGGAGCAAATTGCACTCACTAGGGAGTTACAGGCATTTTCAGTCATGGAGAAGTAGACAAAGGTGTGTGCATCACCGATTTATCACAGCGGAGGTGATGCACGAGAAATTAACACCAGATAAACTTACCACGATATAAAAAAATGTCTTTCCTAAGTTGGCGTCCCAACTCCAGAAGTACTGTTATTAGGGGGTCAGCATAAAAACATCCAAGTCCCTAAATTACGTTAAATTGTTAACATCCAACCCAAATGGATGTTAACTGTAAACCAAAGCTAATCCTGACGGATACCCTGTAGGAGTACTTGTGTGCAAAAGAATTAAGAAATAGATTAATAAGAAGGCTGAAAAAGTCAAGGAAGGGACTACTCACGAAGACTGCCTGAACACCCACATGGTCAGACAGGAATCAGCCGAAACAACAAACAACAACAACAAAAATCAAGTATCATGTGATACTAAGGGCTCGTTATCAGGAGATACGGAGCAACAAAGTCTGCCTGATCACCCACAAGGTCAAGCAGAAATCAACAGAAACATATATCAAACAAAATATATAAAAAGATCCTGCTAACGATCTTTATCCCCGGAGGTACGGATCCTCAAGCAGGGGCGAAAGGAAACATTAACATTAACTTTTAAAAAAATATGTACAGGAGGTATGACTCCTCAAGTACGAATGAAATAAAACTAAGTAATAAGGAAGAGTCACACTGGAGGTGTAATCACAGAGACTGCTTAATCACCCACGCGATCAAGTAGAAATCAACAAACACGCATTAAGCGAAACAAAACAATTAACGATAAAGTACGTAATGGTACTAAACAAGATATTTATTCCAGGAGGTACGGATCCTCAGGCAGGAATGAAAGGAAACTAAGTAATAACTTAGTTATAAAAATGAATACACTGGAGGTACGGATCCTCAAGCAGTGTTTCTTTAAATCACTTGGTCCTAATGCTCTCAAACACTGGGAAATACGCAAAAATGTCACGGGACTTCACGAAAGAGTGCACCCTGCAGATGATAATGCAGCATGTCACGCTAAAGTCCAAAAGAGACCAGTCGTCTCCTACACACAACCAGCAACCACTTAGCTTTGAGGAGATACTCAGCAATCCTGGTAAATCCGTGCGCGAAGTATATCCCAGGGTAAATCCGAGCGAGAGCACAACACAGGTAAAATTGTAGCCGTGAAGGACCAAAGTGCGGGACAGAGGTCAGGACCGAAGTTATCTTCCTTCCCCCTACCACGAGTACATATACCCCGAAAGAAACCCCCAGGCCAAGCCCCAGGCATGGCGCGAAAGAAGAATATAGGCAAAAGAAGTGCCTGAAGACCAAGCCGATAGTTCGACAACCCAAACAACCGAGACGAGAGAGGGAAGGGGAAAAACAAAAAAGAAGCTGGGTAACGACCGTCACCTCCTTCGGTGGTTATCGCGGGAATTTGGAGACGTCGACATAAGGAAAGAACATTAGAAAAAAATAAATACAGGAAAGGATACGGAGAAAATCCGATAATAAACAGTTGTCTTAAAAACTGTGCACTTCGGCCAAAACATATAAAAAATAATTAGATAAAAAAAATAAAATAAAATAAATAGCTATTTTAGCTTGGCGACTTCAACTGGAGATGACATCATCCTTCGAGTCGGGACGTACGCAGCCGTACACTACAATAATTATCATCATTATTGTCATTATCATCATCATTATTATCATTACTGTCATTATCGCCCTAATCACCCTTAATATAGTCATAATAATCAGTATCTTAATTATTAATGTCATTTTCATTATAATTACTTTAATAATGATAATGACAATAATGATAATTCTGGTAATAATAACAACAATGATAAAGACTATAATAACAATACTACCCGTGTTATAATTACTTCTTTTATTATTTCTGTTATCATTGTCGTCATTATTATTAGGAAAATCATTAGAATAGTGTTGATTATTGGTATTATTGCAATTATTAGGCAAATCATTATAATTATTATTGCATTATTATTATCATAATTATTGTCCTAATTGTTCTCATAATTATCATTATTATCGTCATTATTGTCATCATTGATTCGGTTATCATGAAAATCATGATAATTAGCAGAATTGTTGCTAAGATCATCATAATCATCCTTTAAACTCGAAAAAGGGGGGTTTTCGACTCATCTCTGCAAAGGCTGTATTTCGCTAGATTTCGCCGGTTTTTCGACTTTTGAGATTTTTCTACTTTTAGCCTTTTTCTTATTATAGATGGGCTTTATAATGATAATTATCATTATTGTCATTATCATCATCATTATTATCATTACTGTCATTATCACCCTAATCACCCTTAATATAGTTATTATAATGATCAGTATCTTAATTATTAATGTCATTTTCATCATTATAATTATTTTAATAATGATAATGGCAATAATGATAATTCTGGAAATAATAACAACAATAATGAGGATTATAATAACAACGATAGACGTGTTATAATTACTTCTATTATTATTTCTGTTATCATTGTCGTTATTATTATTAGGAAAATCATTAGAATAGTGTCGATTATTGCTATTATTGCAATTATTAGGCAAATCATCATTATAATTATCATTGTATAATTATTATCATAATTATTGCCCTACTTACTCTCATAATTATGATTA
Organism: Penaeus vannamei; assembly: GCF_042767895.1. Taxonomy (NCBI): domain Eukaryota; kingdom Metazoa; phylum Arthropoda; class Malacostraca; order Decapoda; family Penaeidae; genus Penaeus; species Penaeus vannamei. The sequence goes on along the minus strand of NC_091550.1, from coordinate 27,239,260 downwards.
TTATCGTCATTATTGTCATTACTGATGGGGTTATCATCAAAATCATCATAATTAGCATAATCATCCTTTAAACTAGGAAAAGGGATTTTCGACTCATCTCTACAAAGGCTGTATTTCGCTAGATTTTGCCAGTTTTTCGACTTTTAAGATTTTTCTACTTTTAGCCTTTTTTTATAATGATAATTATCATCAATATTGTCATTATCATCATCATTATTATCATTACTGTCATTATCGCCCTAATCACCCTTAATAGAGTCATTATAATAATCATCATCTTAATTATTAATGTCATTTTCATCATTATAATTATTTTAATAATGATAATGACAATAATGATTATTTTGGAAATAATAACAAAAATAATAGGGATTATAATAACATTAATTGCCGTGTTATAATTACTTCTATTATTATTTCTGTTACAATTGTCGTTATTATTATTAGGAAAATCATTAGAATAGTGTCGATTATTGCTATTATTGATTTTATTAGGCAAATCATCATTACAATTATCATTGTATAATTATTATTATAATTATTGTCCTAATTACTCTCATAATTATCATTATTATCGTCATTATTGATGGGGTTATCATCAAAATCATCATAATTAGCAGAATTATTGCAAAGATCATAATAATCATCCTTTAAACTCGAAAATAGAGGGTTTTCGACTCATCTCTGTAAAGGCTGTATTTCGCTAGATTTCGCCAGTTTTTCGACTTTTGAGATTTTTCTACTTTTAGCCTTTTTCTCATTATAGATGGGCTTTCTAATGATGATTATCATCATTATTGTCATTATCATCATCATTATTATCATTACGGTCATTATCGCCCTAATCACCCTTAATATAGTCATTATAATAATTATCATCTTAATTATTAATGTCATTTTTATCATTATAATTATTTTAATAATGATAATGACAATAATGATAATTCTGGAAATAATAACAATAATAAGGATTATAATAACAACAATAGCCGTGTTATAATTACTTCTATTATTATTTCTATTATCATTGTCATTATTATTATTAGGAAAATCATTAGAATAGTGTCGATTATTGCAATTATTGGGCAAATCATCATTATAATTATCATTGTATAATTATTATCATAATTATTGCCCTACTTACTCTCATATCGTCATTATTCTCATTTGTGATGGGG
>NC_091550.1:27230975-27235975 GCF_042767895.1 Penaeus vannamei | reverse complement strand
GTAGGTCGTCGTACAGTGGTCTGGGGCAGCCGTCTTACCTTCACGTGCACTGGCGGCGAGAGATCGAATCCCGATCGGAGAGGTTATAATATCCATGATGATAATCTCATTAATAATGACGATAGCAAAAGGCATAACCCGTGCCAGAAGAACTGCCTGGCAAATCTTAAAAAAAAAAAACAAAAAAAAAAAAAAGAGTACTTCAGAGTTGGGGGCGAAGGTGAGATGGCGTCGACCCGTTCTCGCATGCAGTGCGAGTCTTCTTTTATCGAACGACGACACTGGCAGGGCACCGTTGTTCATAGTAACCCCGGATGGAAATCACTGAGAGGTCTACGATCAAGGAGATGGTAACACCCGCAGGTGCACTGCTTCGCCTAATTTCCCTCGGGAGTAGATTAGCGTAGAGGAGGCAGGTCTTCTCTCGGTGGGGTCCGCCGCACATCTGAGCTTCTTGGTAGTTGATGATGATGATGAAACATTCGTTAATAATGTCATGAAGTAACATGATTAACTCGGGTTACGCAAAAACCACCCGAAAGATGTATTACCTGTGAGTTAGGTAAACAGATTGCCGGGAAAATGAAAGTTAGCTACCTGTCTTCTATTTTTATTATTATGATGATGATGATGATGATAAGAGTTATCTTGGTGGTGGATTGGCTGTAAAGGTCGTGAGGGCATCTGGTGTTCCAAACATCTCCCTGAGACAGTTTGCAGCTAGCCTGAGGTTTTCACTGTGGTCTCTTCTATCGCTGCTGATGTAGGTTGGGGAACGAAGATGACGAATATGTGTACAGTCTAAAATATAGTGGAGCAGTGGTTCATTTGTGACAGTGTCACAGTGCTGGCATGCTTTAGGTGTTCTGAGATCTATCTCCCAATTGCAGCGGTAACCCATCCGCAGTCTGTGGAATATGGCTGCAGATTGGCGGCTAGTCGCAGTGGCAAAGGGTGGGTTATAGTCAGTGACCAGCTTGTACCACAGGGCAGAGGGAGAGCCAGCGTGTACCCAAGCCCGATGTTCAATGTGATCAGCTTCTGCTTTCGAGGGGTTGACCTGAGCAGACTGTCTGATCACCAGTAGGTTATAAACCCAAAAGTTTTAGGTAGGTGGTGGCCTCACAACCCCTCATTTAAGTCACTGATGTCTAAGTCAAATCATAAAAAGAAAAAACAGAAAATGGAATTTCAGCCCAGGACTCCAGATCCTACAGCTTCCACCTCAAAGAAAGGGAAAAGAATTACTTCCCCCCAGAGGAAAATGCCCCAGACCCTGATCCAGTACAGACCACAGAGAATCCCAACACCTCAGCATCAAAGAAGATGAAGCTGAATCCTCCACCTTCAGATGAATTACTCTCTTCAGCTGCTGATCCTAGAGTATCATCGGATGACAGCATGGAGCTATCCTGCACCGATCAAGATGGCAAAGATCCCCCTTCAGCCGATCCACAACTTCAAGCCCAAGAGCAGAATACCTCAGCCAATAGGGGAGGCTCTAGTTCACCTTATCCACTCACCAAAATGAGCCATAAATTTCTCATTGCCTTATCCAAAGACTTTGCCACAGCTGTAGAAGCCATGTTTGCTATTGAAGAAGAGTTCCCTTTTATAGATGTCACCACAGCAATTACCAATGATGGCCACTTCATTCTCACTCCGAAGACTGATTCTACACGCACGTTGTTGGACTCACTTACCACCCTAGCTTCAGGCAAGATTGTCAATTTTACCTCTTATGTTCCTGAACCCAGAAAATTCAGAGCAATTTTAGAAAAAAAATCCCCATAGGCTTTCCATTTCAACGCCTTACAGACCTCCCAGACGTCATCTCTGCTGAACGTTGTATATACCGCCCAACCAAGGAGGAAACGCGCCAAGTTCACCTGGTCATGTCATTAATTTCGTCATGCCTGACGAAATTAATCTGGGCATATTTGGGACCTTTAGAACTCGCAAATACATCCCAGAACCACTCCGGTGCTACAACTGCCAGCGCTATGGACATCACCGCAACCAATGTAAAGTTGCTGCACACTGTGCAATCTGCTCAAAAAGTCACCCAACAGACGATTGCCTCACCAAATTCAAAAACGGCGAGCAGACCGAACCAAAATGCCCAAACTGTGGAGGCAAACACCACGCATGGAACCTCCGCTGTGAGATGAGACGCTCTCTGCTATCAAAGCCTGATTCTTCTGGAAAAGGGCAGCCCCCTCAGCCTCGAACCTTCACGAGAAAGATCCATGATTGGAGCAAACCAAGAGAACCACAACACCTCAACACTTCTTTTCTCAGCCACGAACCAATCAAAGCTTCTATTGCTGCTAACCTGCATACCTTGTCTGCTGCTCCTGCACCAGTTGCCACCTTCCCAGTCTCACAGCCCTTCATGAGTTACAAAGCACCAATTTCCTTAGCTCCTCCTGAACTGATTGGATCATTCCTAGTGAATACCATTCAACTTGGCCTTTTAGCCCTTGGTCACTCTATTCCTCACTCCCACTTACAAACTCTCATTGTCAACATCCTTGCCATCTTACCACACAAGAACACATCCTCCTCATCCCAAGAATCTATGCCTTCTGAACCTGTACAGCAGGATACTGGTACAATTACCTCGGTCGTTGCATCATCAGAAGACTTTCCACCTCTTCCTACATCTTCTCACAGGATTAATCAGACAAGCCCCTGTAATCCAACGCCTGCACAACAATCGGCACAATTCCACTCTTCCGCCAGCTCTCCACCAATCTTACACATTCCAGACCAACCTCATGAACTCAGGACCACGCAAGAACTCAATTAAACCACTAATTTTACCCCTACATCATCACATCACAAGTAATGTTATGCATTCCGTTTCGGACTCCTTCAGTATTCTACAATGGAACAATCTTGGCCTTCAGTGCAACTACCCCACACTCTCATTAGCAATCACTGAGACAACTTTGATGTCATCGTTCTCCAGTAAACTCTCCTTCCAGCCCCCAACAATTTCTCCATTAACCACTACTCAGCGTTTCACAGCCCTTTCATCCCCAATCAGTCACAGGGAATCTCCATTTTTATAAAGTCTTCCATACCATGTGAAGAGATTACTCCACCGCCAGATTGTGGAGAAAACATTGAAAGCATAGGCGTCAAACTAACCCTACAGAACACAGACCTCCACATTTTCAATGTTTATCGGCCTTCTCGAGCAGATTGTTCTCTTGAGCTTGAAGAATGATTTGGCATAACAGCCAATGAACCACCTCTCATCTGTGGTGATCTTAATGCCCATCACCCCTCTTGGAACGACCAATCTACCCCTTCTGCACACAAAATGAATGACACCGGTCTATATATCAATGAACTGCTGGACAGTTTCTCAGAAGTTACTGTCCTCAACAACGGTATTGCAACTCATGTCCGTGGAGGAGTACTGGACCTCACCATTCTCTCCACCTCTCTCCTCCCTATAGCAGACTGGAAACTACACCCCTATTTAACTTCTGACCACCTTGCCACTATCACCACCGTTCGGATTCCGCGGGTTACTCTCCCCCCACCCATACCAAGATGGAATCTCAAAAAAGCGAACTGGCCCCTCTTCACAGACGCTATTGAGAAATGGGCCTCCAACTACATTCCACCGTCAGATGCCACCCAGCTAGAGAAAGATTTCACTAATGCCATTCACAATGCTACTGACAGCAGCATTTCCCTTACCAATGTCACTCTTCATGCGCACAAGAACAGCTGGTTCTACAACGACCGGATACGTGAACTCAAGCATAGAATGAACATGTTCCGCAGAGCTCTCCACCGATCCCATTCTCCAACCATCTTAGAATCTTTTCACACCTTACGACGTCTTGTCAAAATGGAAATCTCAGAAATAAAAGCCAAAGCCTGGTTATCTTGGTGTGAAACAATAACTGCTCACACATCCTTAAAAGAGATGTGGACCAATCTACGACTGGCATCAGGAGCAAAACGCTCAATGCCCACACCACATCCTCATCCTTACTCGGAAGCCAACAGACTTGCACTCTCCTTTGCCATGCACTGTTCATCCACCCAACTGCCTGCATCCGTTTCAAGGAAGCTATAACAGCTGAAGCCCATCCGACAACAAGTCATTCAAATAGCTATAGACTCACCTGCCCAAAGTGACACACCTTTCACATTAACTGAACTCGAGAAAGCTACAAAGACTTCTAAAGACACAACCCCAGGTTGTGTCTTTATAAAATACCCTATTCTATGCTCCACCACTTAGGGCCCTTAAGTATGGGCACTCTGCTCAGACTATTTAATGCCTCATATCACCAAGGAACCTTGCCCCAAGCCTGGAAATCTGCCAACTTAATACCAATACCCAAACATAACAGTACTAATGCCTTCCGACCTATCTCGCTACTTTCCTGCATAGGTAAAACCATGGAACGTGCTGTGCTCCATCGCTTACAACACATCATTCCATCCCTCTATCCACATATTTTTGCCTATGAAAAAGGAACAGGCACAGCAGACAACATCGCTACCCTCCTGTCCTTAACTGACGGCAACGACAGTGTGATTGTATTCCTCAATCTAGAAAAAGCCTTCGAGCTTGCCAACCATGATGCCATACTACACACACTGGCTGAGAAAGGCGTAAAGGGCAAGCTTCTCAAATGGGTCAAGGACTACCTCTCAAACAGGAAAGCTCGAGTAAGATTCCAGGGACACACTTCTGACTTCTACCCCTTTGAAAATGGTATACCTCAAGGCGGCCTCCTGGGCCCTTTCTTTTTCAACCTGCTAATTGTTAAATTAGTAGAAATCCCCTTCCCAAACAATACGCATCTTCTAGCCTACGCTGATGATTTACAATTAGTTGTCACAGGAAGGAACAGGTATGTCAATGCTCAACTCGCTCTCAATCTCCTCGAGTCGACCTGTAAAGAACTCGGACTCAAAATCAACAGTAACAAAACCAAAGCCCTCCAACTCCTTCGTCACATTAA
>NC_091550.1:27220975-27225975 GCF_042767895.1 Penaeus vannamei | reverse complement strand
GTCATTTTTTATGATTATTATCATTATAGTCATTATCATGATTATCATCATTATTATCAGTATTGCAGTTATAATAATTATTATGCTCATTCTTATAGCTATTTTCATCATGTGTGTGTGTGTTTGTATGTATGTATGTACGTATGTATATATGGGCATCTTAGGTTCCATGCGTGGTGACTGGAACTGCAGTTTGGACATTTGGCAGTAACCTATCTGCCTTCTTTCAGCTTGCGTAGGTAGGTGTCAGTCTTGTGGTTGGATGCGCAGATGGCACATCTGTGGGAGGCCCTGCATTTCTCTTTGTGATGCCCAAATCGTTGACATTTAAAGCATCTTAATGGTTCTGGTGCGTAACTGTGGGTCTTGTAGGTGCCGAAGGTCTTCAGATTGATTTCTGTAGGAATGGGGCCCCTAATTGTGAGGACTTGCCTTGTTTCTGTTTGGAGGAGACGCTAGAAGCTGCTACTACATTGTGCTGACTTTCTAATAGTGATAGCGGGAGTTCAAGGGGGAAGCCCATCAGTACACATTTTCTTACAGCTTCCTTTGGCTGAAAGTGTTGTAGAGCTACAGTCTTGTTGGATGCAAGAGAATGATAGAGGACAGGTATCTGGCATTACTTTCATTTTTAGGAGTGAGTATGAAGGTACTTTCTGCAGTAACTTTGGTGGCTACCATGAGAGTTGGAAAGTCTTTCTCTAAGGCATCCAAGGCGCTGTATGCTGAGGAGAATACTTCATTAGGTCGCAGTTCAAACTTCATAGCAGCAAACTTGGAAAAGTCATGGGTTGGATGAGTAGGAGTTATTTTCTGTGGGAGTCATTATCATCATGATTATCATCATTATCATCATTATTACAGTTATAATGATTATTATGCTAATTATTATAGCTATTTTCATCATTATAACTATTTTTATAATGATAATACCAATAATGATAATTTTACAAATAATAATGACAATAGTAATAATTATAATGACAATGATAATGATGTTATCATTATTTATATTGTCATTATTATTATGAAAATTATTGGAATAGAGTCGATTATTTCTATTATTGCAGTAATTATCAAAATTATCATTATAATTATGATTTTAATCATATAAATACGTTAAAATACTCATAATTACCATAAAAAGCGAAAAAGTTTTTTTCGACGTTTCTCTCTAAAGGCTGTAATACGCTAGATTTTGGCCTTTAATTCATTATAAATGGACTGAATATTAATTATTATCATCATTAGTATCATTACTGTCATTATTTTTATGATTATTATCATTATAGTCATTATCATTATGATTATCATCATTAATATCATCATTATCGCAGTTATAATGATTATTATGCTAATTATTATAGCTATTTTCATTATTAGAACTATTTTATAATGATAATAGCAATAATGATAATTTAAGCAATAATATTGACAATAGTAATAATTATAATGGCAATGATAATGATTTTACTATTATATCTATTGTCATTATTAGTATGAAAATTATTGGAATAGAGTTGATTATTGCTATTATTGCAGTAATTATCAAAATTATCATTATAATTATGATTTTATCATTATTATCATTATTATCATTATCATTGGTATTAACATCATAATTATCATTATTGTATATAATGAAGGAATTATCAAGAAAATCATCACAATTACCTGAATTAATGTATACGGTAGATTTTGTCGTTTTTTCGACTTATGGGATTTTATTACTTTTGGCCTTTATTTCATTATAAATGGACTGCGTGATAATTATTATCATCATTATTATCATAATTGTCATTATTTTTATGATTATTATCATTATAGTCATTATCATCATGATTATTATCATTATTATCATCATTATTGCAGAAATAATGATTATTATGCTAATAATTATAGCTATTTTCATCATTATAACTATTTTTATAATGATAATAGCAATACTGATAATTTTAGAAAAATAATGACAATAGTAATAATTATGACCCTTTTTCGCTTTTAATTGGTAATTATCAATTCAGGTAAGGGTGAAGATTTTCATGATAATTCCTTCATTAAATACAGTAATGATGATAATTATGATGATAATGACAATGATAATGACAATAATAATAATAATAATGTTCAAATTATAAGTATAATTTTGATAATTACTGCAATAATAGCAATAATGAACTCTATTCCAATATTTTTCATACTAATAATGACAATAGAAATAATAATAACATCATCATTATTGTCACTATAATTGTTACTTTTGCCATTATTCTTTCTAAAATTATCGTTATTGCTATTATCATTATAAAATAGTTATAATGATGAAAATAGCTATAATAATTAGCATAATAATCATTATAAATACAATAATGATGATAATGATGATAATCATGATGATAATGTCTATAATGATAATAATCATATAAATAATGACAGTAATGATAATGATGATGATAATAATTATAATCCAGTCTATTTATAATGAAATAAAGGCAAAAGTAATAAAATCCCATAAGTCGAAAAAACGGCAAAATCTAGCGTATTACAGCCTTTTGAGAGAAACGTCGGAAAAAAATCTTTTCGCTTCTTATTGGGAATTATAAGGATTTTAACATTAATTCAGGTAATTGTGATGATTTTCATGATAATTCCTTCAGTATATACAATAATGATGATAATAAGAATGAGTATGAGAATGAGAATGATAATAATGATAAAATCATAATTATAGGGATAATTTTCATAATTAATACAACAATAGCAGTAATCAGTTCTATACCAATAATTTTCATAATAATAATGACAATAGAAATAATAATAACATTATTATCATTGTCATTATAATTATTACTATTGTCATTATTATTTCTAAAATTATCATTATTGCTATTATCATTATAAAAATAGCTATAATGATGAAAATATATATAATAATTAGCATAATAATAATTATAGCTGCAATAATGATGATAATAATGATAATAATCATGATGATAATGACTATAATGATAATAATCATAAACATAGTGACAGTTATGATAATAATGATTATAATACTTATTATCCACTCCATTTACAATGAAATAAAGGCCAAAAGTAATAAAGTCCCCCAAGTCGAAAAAATGGCAAAATCTAGCGTATTACAGGCTTATTAGAGAAACGAAAATTTTTTTTTTTTCGCTTTTTATTGGTAATTATGAGGATTTTAGAATTAATTCCGGTAATTGTGATGATTTTCATGGTAATTCTTTCATTATATACAATAATGATGATAATGACAATGATAATGATAATAATAATGATAATGATAAAATCATAATTATTATGATAGTTTTGATAATAACTGCAATAATAACAATAATCAACTCTATTTCAATAATTTTCATACTAATAATGACAATAGAAATGATAATAACATTATCATTGTCATTTTGATTATTACTATTGTCATTATTATTTCTAAAATTATCATTATTGCTATTATCATTATAAAAGTAGCTATAATGAAAATAGCTATAATAATTCGCAAAATAATCATTATAACTGCAATAATGATAATAATGATGATAATCATGATGATAATGACTATAATGATATTAATCATAAAAATGACAGTAATAATAATAATGATAATAATTATTATCCAGTCCATTTATTATGAAATAAAGGTCAAAAGTAATGAAATCCGAAAAAAACGGCAAAATCTAGCGTATTACAGCCTTTAGAGAGAAACGTCGAAAAAAAAACTTTTTTCGCTTTTTATTGGTAATTATAAGGATTTTAACATTAATTCAGGTAATCATAAAATAATGACAGAAAGTCGAAAAAACGACAAAATCTAGCGACTTACAGGATTTAGAAAGAAACGTCGAAAAAAAACTTTTTTCGCTTTTTATTGGTAATTATGATGATTTTACCATTAATTCAGGTAATTGTGATGATTTTCATGATAATTCCTTCATTATATACAATAATGATGATAAATATGATGATAATGACAATGATAATGACAATAATAATGATAATAATGATAAAATCATGATTATGATGATATTTTGATAATTACTGCAACAATAGCAATAATCAACTCTATTCCAATAATTTTCATACTAATAATGACAATAGAAATAATGATAACATCATTATAATTGTCATGATAATTATTACTATTGTCATTATTATTTCTAAAAATATCATTATTGCTCTTATAATTATAGTTATAATTAGTTATAATGATGAAAAAAGCTATAATAATTCGCATAATAATCATTATAACTGCAATAATGATAATGATGATAATCATGATGATAATGACTATAATGATATTAATCATAAAAATAATGAGTAATGATAATAATTATTATCCAGTGCATTTATAATGAAATAAAGGCAAAAAGTATTGAAAACCCCTAAGTTGAAAAAGCGGCAAAATCTAGCGTATTAAAGACTTTTGAGAGAAACTTCGCTTTTTATTGGTAATTGTGAGGATTTTAACTTTAATTCGGGTAATTGTGATGGTTTTCATGATAATTCTTTCATTATATACAATAATGATGATAATGACAATGATAATGATAATAGTAATGATAGTAATCATAAAATCATAACTATTATGATAATTTTGATAATTACTGCGATAATAGCAATAATGAACTCTATTCCAATAATTATCATACTGATAATGAATATAGAAATAATAATATTATTATCTTTGTCATTATAATTATTACAATTGTCATTATTATTTCTAAAATTATCATTTTTGCTATTATCATTATTAAAATAGTTATAATGATGAAAATAGCTACAATAATGAGCATAATAATTTTTATACCTGCAATAATGATGATAATAATGATGATAATCATGATAATAACTATATTGATAATAATCATAAAATAATGACAGAAAGTCGAAAAAACGACAAAATCTAGCTTATTACAGCCTTATTAGAGGAAAATTGAAAAAAAAACTCTTTCGCTTTTTATTGGTAATTATGA
>NC_091550.1:27208475-27215975 GCF_042767895.1 Penaeus vannamei | reverse complement strand
CAATGTTCAATGTGTAGAACTGCAAATGTGGTCTTACGTAAGGTTCTTTTTAGCAAATTTAGTCTTGTAGAGACGTGAATGGTGTGATCTTGGCTGAGGCTCTGTTTGGCAGCAAGATCTCCCTGGTCATTTCCAAGAATGTTGACGTGACTTGGAATCCAGCGGAAGGTGATGGATTTGCCTTGATTTTCAAGTTGAGTTGATTTAAAGAGGATGGTGGTGAGTAAATGTACATTGTCAAGATGGTGAGTTTTCTGTAGGGCATATACTGCTGAGAGGGAGTCTGTTAGTATGTGGATAATTGTGTGCTCGGTGGTGAGAGCATACGTGAGGTCTAGTTTAATAGCATATAGTTCTGCCTGAAGTATGGAGGCGCCGTTGAAAAGTCACTGAGCTATGGATGTGGTGTCCGTTACCATTGCTGCACCAGCCTTGCCTGAGGATTGGTCAATAGATCCGTCCGTGAAGATGAGGTTTTGTGGCTGATGTAGAGAGTCTATGAGATGCCTTACATTATTCAAAATCTCTTTTGTGCAGAGTGCTTTAGAGGTTGGAAGAGTGTCTGTGTGAAATTTAATTGTTTGTGGAGCCCAGGGTGGTTTAGGAACATAGTGAGAATTAGAAGCATCCATTCCTCTAGAGATGATCATTGGTATGGCATTCAGTGATTGTGGTGTTTTAATTAGGGATGCATGCCAAACAGAGGTTGTGCCATCTAACTCATTTGGGTATAGCAGGTTGGCAGTGATATGTTTTAAAGGTGATGGTCTGGACCGGGATAGTATTTTAGCCACAAGCCCAGCAGTTAATTGGTGTATTCTGCACTTGAGAGAGGGTAAGAACGATTCCATTCGGAGATTTGCGAGCCTGGTCCAACGAGGTGCTGCTAGGATGTCTCTCATGGCTCGATTTTGGATGGTTTCCAGAGTCACAAAATCTTGGGGGGATAGGGTTAGAAGGGCTGGCGCACTGTAGTCAATGAGGGATCTGACGGCGTGTGTGTAGAAGAGCCGGAGTGTTCTAAAAACCGGCCCAAGTTTGGAGGAAGTTAACCTGCGCATGACATTGAGGATAAGCTTAGAACGGAGTAGAAGACGTCTGAGCTGTGCAGTTGAGGAGAGGTTCTCGTTGAAAAAGATGGCTAGACACTTGTGAGAGTTCACCCAATCCAGAGGAAGGTTACCTATGTAAAGATTTTGCAGGTTAATGTGAAGACAGAGTTGGAGGGCTTTGGTTTTGTTACTGTTGATTTTGAGTCCGAGTTCTTTACAGGTCGACTCGAGGAGATTGAGAGCGAGTTGAGCATTGACATACCTGTTCCTGTGACAACTAATTGTAAATCATCAGCGTAGGCTAGAAGATGCGTATTGTTTGGGAAGGGGATTTCTACTAGTTTAACAATTAGCAGGTTGAAAAGAAAAGGGCCCAGGAGGCCGCCTTGAGGTGTACCATTTTCAAAGGGGTAGAAGTCAGAAGTGTGTCCCTGGAATCTTACTCGAGCTTTCCTGTTTGAGAGGTAGTCCTTGACCCATTTGAGAAGTTTGCCCTTTACGCCTTTCTCAGCAAGTGCGTGTAGTATTGCATCATGATTGGCAAGCTCGAAGGCTTTTTCTAGATCGAGGAATACAATCACACTGTCGTTGCCGTCAGTTAAGGACAGGAGGGTAGCGATGTTGTCTGCTGTGCCTGTTCCTTTTTCATAGGCAAAAATATGTGGATGGAGGGATGGAATGATATATTGTAAGCGATGGAGCACAGCACGTTCCATGGTTTTACCTATGCAGGAAAGTAACGAGATAGGTCGGAAGGCATTAGTACTGTCACATTTGGGTATTGGTATTAAGTTGGCAGATTTCCAGGCTTGGGGCAAGGTTCCTTGGTGATATGGGGCATTAAATTGTCTGAGCAGAGTGCCCATACTTGAGGGCCCTAAGTGGTGGAGCATAGAATAGGGTATTTTATCAATACCTGGGGTTGTGTCTTTAGAAGTCTTTGTAGCTTTCTCGAGTTCATTTAATGTGAAAGGTGTGTCACTTTGGGCAGGTGAGTCTATAGCTATTTGAATGACTTGTTGGATGGGCTTCAGCTGTTGTAGCTTCCTTGAAACGGATGCAGGCAGTTGGGTGGATGAACAGTGCGTGGCAAAGGAGAGTGCAAGTCTGTTGGCTTCCGAGTGAGGATGAGGATGTGGTGTGGGCATTGAGCGTTTTGCTCCTGATGCCAGTCGTAGATTGGTCCACATCTCTTTCAAGGATGTGTGAGCAGTTATCGTTTCACATCAAGATAACCAGGCTTTGGCTTTTATTTCTGAGATTTCCATTTTGACAAGACGTCGTAAGGTGTGAAAAGATTCTAAGATGGTTGGAGAATGGGATCGGTGGAGAGCTCTGCGGAACATGTTCATTCTATGCTTGAGTTCACGTATCCGGTCATTGTAGAACCAGCTGTTCTTGTGCGCATGAAGAGTGACATTGGTGAGGGGAATGCTGCTGTCAGTAGCATTGTGAATGGCATTAGTGAAATCTTTCTCTAGCTGGGTGGCATCTGACGGTGGAATGTAGTTGGAGGCCCATTTCTCCATAGTGTCTGTGAAGAGGGGCCAGTTCGCTTTTTTGAGATTCCATCTTGGTATGGGTGGGGGGAGAGTAACCCGCGGAATCCGAACGGTGGTGATAGTGGCAAGGTGGTCAGAAGTTAAATAGGGGTGTAGTTTCCAGTCTGCTATAGGGAGGAGAGAGGTGGAGAGAATGGTGAGGTCCAGTACTCCTCCACGGACATGAGTTGCAATACCGTTGTTGAGGACAGTAACTTCTGAGAAACTGTCCAGCAGTTCATTGATATATAGACCGGTGTCATTCATTTTGTGTGCAGAAGGGGTAGATTGGTCGTTCCAAGAGGGGTGATGGGCATTAAGATCACCACAGATGAGAGGTGGTTCATTGGCTGTTATGCCAAATCATTCTTCAAGCTCAAGAGAACAATCTGCTCGAGAAGGCCGATAAACATTGAAAATGTGGAGGTCTGTGTTCTGTAGGGTTAGTTTGACGCCTATGCTTTCAATGTTTTCTCCACAATCTGGCGGTGGAGTAATCTCTTCACAGGGTATGGAAGACTTTATAAAAATGGAGATTCCCCGTGACTGATTGGGGATGACAGGGCTGTGAAACGCTGAGTAGCGGTTAATGGAGAAATTGTTGGGGGCTGGAAGGAGAGTTTACTGGAGAACGATGACATCAAAGTTGTCTTTAGTGATTGCTAATGAGAGTGTGGGGTAGTTGCACTGAAGGCCAAGATTGTTCCATTGTAGAATACTGAAGGAGTCCGAAACGGAATGCATAACATTACTTGTGATGTGATGATGTAGGGGTAAAATTAGTGGTTTAATTGAGTTCTTGCGTGGTCCTGAGTTCATGAGGTTGGTCTGGAATGTGTAAGATTGGTGGAGTTGTGCCGATTGTTGTGCAGGCGTTGGATTACAGGGGCTTGTCTGATTAATCCTGTGAGAAGATGTAGGAAGAGGTGGAAAGTCTTCTGATGATGCAACGACCGAGGTAATTGTACCAGTATCCTGCTGTACAGGTTCAGAAGGCATAGATTCTTGGGATGAGGAGGATGTGTTCTTGTGTGGTAAGATGGCAAGGATGTTGACAATGAGAGTTTGTAAGTGGGAGTGAGGAATAGAGTGACCAAGGGCTAAAAGGCCAAGTTGAATGGTATTCACTAGGAATGATCCAATCAGTTCAGGAGGAGCTAAGGAAATTGGTGCTTTGTAACTCATGAAGGGCTGTGAGACTGGGAAGGTGGCAACTGGTGCAGGAGCAGCAGACAAGGTATGCAGGTTAGCAGCAATAGAAGCTTTGATTGGTTCGTGGCTGAGAAAAGAAGTGTTGAGGTGTTGTGGTTCTCTTGGTTTGCTCCAATCATGGATCTTTCTCGTGAAGGTTCGAGGCTGAGGGGGCTGCCCTTTTCCAGAAGAATCAGGCTTTGATAGCAGAGAGCGTCTCATCTCACAGCGGAGGTTCCATGCGTGGTGTTTGCCTCCACAGTTTGGGCATTTTGGTTCGGTCTGCTCGCCGTTTTTGAATTTGATGAGGCAATCGTCTGTTGGGTGACTTTTTGAGCAGATTGCACAGCGTGCAGCAACTTTACATTGGTTGCGGTGATGTCCATAGCGCTGGCAGTTGTAGCACCGGAGTGGTTCTGGGATGTATTTGCGAGTTCTAAAGGTCCCAAATATGCCCAGATTAATTTCGTCAGGCATGACGAAATTAATGACATGACCAGGTGAACTTGGCGCGTTTCCTCCTTGGTTGGGCGGTATATACAACGTTCAGCAGAGATGACGTCTGGGAGGTCTGTAAGGCGTTGAAATGGAAAGCCTATGGGGATTTTTTCTAAAATTGCTCTGAATTTTCTGGGTTCAGGAACATAAGAGGTAATATTGACAATCTTGCCTGAAGCTAGGGTGGTAAGTGAGTCCAAAAACGTGCGTGTAGAATCAGTCTTCGGAGTGAGAATGAAGTGGCCATCATTGGTAATTGCTGTGGTGACATCTATAAAAGGGAACTCTTCTTCAATAGCAAACATGGCTTCTACAGCCGTGGCAAAGACTTTGGATTAGGCAATGAGAAATTTATGGTTCATTTTGGTGAGTGGATAAGGTGAACTAGAGCCTCCCCTATTGGCTGAGGTATTCTGCTCTTGGGCTTGAAGTTGTGGATCGGCTGAAGGGGGATCTTTGCCATCTTGATCGGTGCAGGATAGCTCCATGCTGTCATCCGATGATACTCTAGGATCAGCAGCTTAAGAGAGTAATTCATCTGAAGGCGGAGGATTCAGCTTCATCTTCTTTGATGCTGAGTTGTTGGGATTCTCTGTGGTCTGTACTGGATCAGGGTCTGGGGCATTTTCCTCTGGGGGGAAGTAATTATTTTCCCTTTCTTTGAGGTGGAAGCTGTAGGATCTGGAGTCCTGGGCTGAAATTCCATTTTCTGCTTTTTCTTTTTATGATTTGACCTAGACATCAGTGACTTAAATGAGGGGTTGTGAGGCCACCACCTATCTAAAACTTTTGGGTTTATAACCTACTGGTGATCAGACAGTCTGCTCAGGTCAACCCTTCGAAAGCAGAAGCTGAAGCACCCCCAGAAGTACCTAACCCTATCAAGAAAAACAAAACCCTTCTCTGTGGTTTAAGGCAGCCGGCCTACCCTGCTCCCCTTGTGGCACTGCCCGCGGGGTTCACCTTCACCACAGAGGGGACACTAAGAGGTGGCAAAGAAAAAAAAAATGAGTAAGATGAATGAGATGATTGGCATGAAAGTGGAACTCTCTGCACTGTTTTGCATGAAAGTTATCAGTTTGGCGTGCGCGATCTCGGCAAGAAGACAATCTTGAATTGGCTACAACAATGGACGGCAGCTCGCGGTCCTTGCTGAGGTTGTAACTGTAGCCAGAAGGAGGTAGCTTTTCTCATTCACAATAAATATGAAAATTTGATCAGGAGACCCTCCGGTGGAATTGGAGCCAACGCTCAACAGGATATCGCCACCCTTGCTGGGACGAGTTGTGATTAGCTGCAGCTGCCGCGCGCTTGGTAGTGGATAGTTTTTTTCCCTACATGATTTAGTCATGCAAACTTTCTCTTTCAGAACCCAAAAGTTCTTTCAACTATGTTTCGGGTTCCCATGTAAGCCCTATTGTAGTGTCTCTCTTTGTCACCAAATATTGATGATAATAATGACAATAATGATGATTATAGAGCCCATTCATCATGAAAATATGCAAAAATTAATGAAATCACAGAAGTCGATCAACCCTTATGAGAGAATTGACGAAAATTTGGAAATTAATCCCATTAATATTGACAATAATAATAATACTAATAATAATAATAATAAAACATTAATTATAATGATAATTTGGATAATAAAATATTAATATTACTATTTCAGTTATCATTATTGTTATTATCATTATTAAAATAGTTATAATGATAAAAATGACATAATGATTATGACGATAATTAATATAATGATATCAATTATGATATTAATGGCGATAAATAATATAATGGTATTAATTATGATATTAATGGCAATAATGATAATAATGATGATAATAATAATCATAAAGTCCATCCATAATGAAAAAGGCCAAAGGTAAAATATTCCCCAAAGTAGAAAAAACGGCGAAATCTAAGGAAATTTCGATTTTTGAGAGAATAGTCGAAAAAAAAACTTTTTCGAGTTAAAATGATAATTATGATGATTTTAACAATAATTCTGCTAATTATGATGATTTTCATGAAAACCCCCTTAATACTGATAATAATGATAATTATGACAATAATTATGATAATTATGACAATAATTTTGATAATTATAATAAAATGATAATTATAATGATAATTTCCGTAATTATTGTAATAATAGCAATAATCAACAATATGCCAATGATTTTCATAATAACAACAATAATAACTATAATGAGAATAGGAATAATAATATAATTAATTATAATATCGCTATTATTGTTATCATAATTATGATTATCCTTCTTATTATTTCTAATTATTGTTATTAACATTATGAAAATAGCTATAATGATATAAATGACATTAATAATTAAGATAATAATTATTATAATGATTATATCAAAGGTAATTATGGCGATAATTACTTTAATGATAATAATGATGATAAGGTAAAGCCCATCCATAATGGAAAAAAGGATAAAAGTTAAAAAAAAAAAAAAATCGAAAAAACGGCGAAATCTAGGAAAATATAGCATTTTCAGAAAATAGTCGGAAACTCCCTTTTTCGAGTTTAAAGCATAATTATGATGATTCTAGCAATAATACTGCTAATTATGATTTTCATAATAATCCCATTAACAATGACAATAATGACGACAAAAATGATAATTATGGCAATAATTATGATAATTATAATAAAAGAATAATAGTAATGATAATTTGCGTAGTTATGGATATGGTAGCACAACAATAGCCGTGTTATAATTACTTCTATTATTATTTCTGTTATCATTGTCGTTATTATTATTAGGAAAATCATTAGAATAGTGTCGATTATTGCAATTATTAGGCAAATCATCATTATAATTATCATTGTATAATTATTAATATGATTATTGCCCTACTTACTCTCATAATTATGATTATTATCATTATTGTCATTACTGATGGGGTTGTCATCAAAATCGTCATAATTAGCAGAATTATTGCTAAGATCATCATAATCATCCTTTAAACTAGAAAAAAGGGTTTTCGACTCATCTCTGCAAAGGCTGTATTTCGCTAGATTTCGCCAGTTTTTCTACTTTTAGCCTTTTTCTCATTGTAGATGGGCTTTCTAATGATAATTATCATCATTATTGTCATTATCATCATCATTATTATCATTACTGTCATTATCGCCCTAATCACCCTTGATATAGTCATTATAATGATCAGTATCTTAATTATTAATGTCATTATCA
>NC_091550.1:27202510-27207975 GCF_042767895.1 Penaeus vannamei | reverse complement strand
AGCAGTATTATTGCTAGAATCATCATAATTATGCTTTAAACTCGAAAAAAAAGGAGTTTTCCGACTATGAAAAGGCTATATTTTCCTAGATTTCGCCGTTTTTTCGATTTTTATTTTATTTTTATCCTTTTTTCCATTATGGATGGACTTTACCTTATCATCATTATTATCATTAAAGTAATTATCGCCATAATTACCTTTAATATAATCATTATAATAATTATTATTTTAATTATTAATGTCATTTATATCATTATAGCTATTTTCATAATGTTAATAACAATAATTAGAAATAATAACAACGATAATCATAATTATGATAACAATAATAGCGATATTATAATTAATTCTATTATTATTCCTATTATCATTATCGTTATTATTATTGTTATTATGAAAATCATTGGCATATTGTTGATTATTGCTATTATTACAATAATTACGGAAATTATCATTTTATCATAATTATCATAATTATTGTCATAATTATCATTATTATCGTCATTATTATCATTATTAAGAGGGATATCATGAAAATCATCATAATTAGCAGAATTATTGCTAAAATCATCATAATTATCATTTTAACTCGAAAAAGTTTTTTTTTCGACTATTCTCTCAAAAATCTAAATTTCCCTAGATTTCGCCGTTTTTTCTACTTTTGGGAATATTTTACCTTTGGCCTTTTTCATTATGGATGGGCTTTATAATTATTATCATCATTATTATCATTATTGACATTAATATCATAATTAATATCATTATATTAATTATCGCCATTAATATCATAATTGATATCATTATATTAATTATCGCAATAATTATTATGCCATTTTCATCATTATAACTATTTTAATAATGATTATAACAATAATGATAACTGAAATAGTAATATTAATATTTCATTATCCAAATTATCATTATAATTAATGTTTTATTATTATAATCATTATTGTCAATATTAATGGGATTATTTGCAAAATTTTCGTCTATTCTCTCATAAGGGTTGATCGACTTCTGTGATTTCATTCATTTTTGCCTTTTTTCATCATGAATGGGCTCTATAATCATCATTATTGTCATTATTATCATCAATATTTGGTGACAAAGAGACACTACGATAGGGCTTACATGGAAACCCGAAACATAGTTGAAAGAACCTTTGGGTTCTGAAAGAGAAAGTTTGCATGACTAAATCATGTAGGCACAAAACTATCCACTACCAAGCGCGCGGCAGCTGCAACTGATCACAACTCGTCCCAGCAAGGGTGGCGATATCCTGTTTAGCGTTGGCTCCAATTCCACCGGAGGGTCTTCTGATCAAATTTTCACATTTATTGTGAATGAGAGAAGCTACCTCCTTCTGGCTACAGTTACAACCTCAGCAAGTTACGCGAGTTACCGTCCATTGTTGTAGCCAATTCAAGATTGTCTTCTTGCCGAGAGCGCGCACGCCAAACTGATAACTTTCATGCCAAACAGTGCAGAGAGTTCCACTTCCATGCCAATCATCTCATTCATCTCATTCATTTTTCTGTCCTTTGCCACCTCTTAGTGTCCCCTCTGTGGTGAAGGTGAACCCCGCAGGCAGTGCCACAAGTTCTTAAACCACAGAGAAGGGTTTTGTTTTTCTTGATAGGGTTAGGTACTTCTGGGGGTGCTTCAGCTTCTGCTTTCGAGGGGTTGACCTGAGCAGACTGTCTGACCACCAGTAGGTTATAAACCCATAAGTTTTAGGTAGGTGGGGGCCTCACAACCCCTCATTTAAGTCACTGATGTCTAAGTCAAATCATAAAAAGAAAAAACAGAAAATGGAATTTCAGCCCGGAACTCCAGATCCTACAGCTTCCACCTCAAAGAAAGGGAAAAGAATTACTTCCCCCCAGAGGAAAATGCCCCAGACCCTGATCCAGTACAGACCACAGAGAATCCCAACATCTCAGCATCAAAGAAGATGAAGCTGAATCCTCCGCCTTCAGATGAATTACTCTCTTCAGCTGCTGATCCTAGAGTATCATCGAATGACAGCATGGAGCTATCCTGCACCGATCAAGATGGCAAAGATCCCCCTTCAGCCGATCCACAACTCCAAGCCCAAGAGCAGAATACCTCAGCCAATAGGGGAGGCTCTAGTTCACCTTATCCACTCACCAGAATGAGCCATAAATTTCTCATTGCCTTATCCAAAGACTTTGCCACAGCTGTAGAAGCCATGTTTACTATTGAAGAAAAGTTCCCTTTTATAGATGTCACCACAGCAATTACCAATGATGGCCACTTCATTCTCACTCCGAAGACTGATTCTACACGCACGTTGTTGGACTCACTTACCACCCTAGCTTCAGGCAAGATTGTCAATATTACCTTTTATGTTCCTAAACCCCAGAAAATTCAGAGCAATTTTAGAAAAATCCCCATAGGTTTTCCCAAACGCCTTCCCCTTTTTGAAAATTTAAAACCCCCCCAAACCCAAAGGGAGGAACGCGCCAAGTTCCCTGGTCATGTCAAGAGAACCCCCTGACAAATCAATCTGGGCATATTTGGGACCTTTAGAACTCGCAAATACATCCCAAAACCACTCCGGGCTACAACTGCCAGGCTATGGACATCACCGCAACCAATGTAAAGTTGCTGCAGCTTGCAATCTGCTCAAAAAGTCCCCCAAACAGACAATTGCCTCACCAAATTCAAAAACGGCGAGCAGACCGAACCAAAATCCCAAACTGTGGGGGCAAACACCACGCATGGAACCTCGCTGTGAGATGAGAGCTCTCTGCTATCAAAGCCTGATTCTTCTGGAAAAGGGCAGCCCCTCAGCCTCAAACCCTTTTACGAGAAAGATCCATGATTGGAGCAAACCAAGAGAACCACAACACCTCAACACTTCTGCTCTCAGCCAGAACCAATCAAAGTTCTTTGCTGCTAACCTGCATACCTTTCTATTTGCTCCTGCACCAGTTGCCACCTCCCCAGTCTCACACCCCTTCATGAGTCACAAAGCCCCAAATTTCCTTAGCTCCTGAACTGATGGATCATTCCTAGTGATACCATTCAACTTGCCTTTTAGCCCTGGGTCCCCTTTATTCCTCACTCCCACTTACAAACTCTCATTGACAACATCCTTCCATCTTACCACAAAGAACACATCCTCCTCATCCCAAGAACCCATGCCTTCTAAACCCTGTACACAGGATACTGGTACAATTACCTCGGTCGTTGCATCATCAGAAGACTTTCCACCTCTTCCTACATCTTCTCACAGGATTAATCAGACAAGCCCCTGTAATCCAACCCCTGCACAACAATCGGCACAACTCCCTTTTCCGCCAGCTCTCCACCAATCTTACACATTCCAGACCAACCTATGAACTCAGGACCACGAAGAGCTCAATTAAACCACTAATTTTACCCTTACATCATCACATCATGAGTAATGTTATGCATTCCGTTTCGGACTCCTCAGTATTTACAATGGAACTTTCTTGGCCTTCAGTGCAACTACCCCACACTCTCATTAGCAATCACTAAGACAATTTTGATGTCATCGTTCTCCAGGAAACTCTCCTTCCAGCCCCAACAATTTCTCCATTAACCCTACTCAGCGTTTCACAGCCCTTTCATCCCCAATCAGTCACGGGGAATCTCCATTTTTATAAAGTCTTCCATACCCTGTGAAGAGATTACTCCCCCGCCAGATTGTGGAGAAAACATTGAAAGCATAGGCGTCAAACTAACCCTACAAAACAAAACCTCCACATTTTCAATGTTTATCGGCCTCCTCGAGCAGATTGTTCTCTAGAGTTGAAGAATGATTTGGCATAAAGCCAATGAACCACCTATCATCTGTGGTGATCTTAATGCCCATCACCCCTTTTGGGAAACACCAATCTACCCCTTCTGCACACAAAATGAATGACACCGGTCTATATATCAATGAACTGCTGGACAGTTTCTCAGAAGTTACTGTCCTCAACAACGGTATTGCAACTCATGTCCGTGGAGGAGTACTGACCTCACCATTTTCCACCTCTCCCCTCCCTATAGCAGACTGGAAACTACACCCTATTTAACTTCTGACCACCTTGCCACTATCCCCACCGTTCGGATTCCGCGGGTTACTCTCCCCCCACCCATACCAAGATGGAATCTAAAAAAAGCGAACTGGCCCCTCTTCACAGACCTATGGAGAAATGGGCCCCCAAACTACATTCCACCGTCAGATGCCACCCAGCTAGAGAAAGATTTCACTAATGCCATTCAAATGTATGACAGCAGCATTCCCCTCAAAATGTCACTCTTCATGCGACAAAACAGCTGGTTCTACAACGACCGGATACTGAACTCAAGCATAGAATGAACATGTTCGCAAAGCTCTCCACCGATCCCATTCTCCAACCATCTTAGAATCTTTTCGCCCCTTTACGACGTCTTGTAAAAATGGAAATCTCAGAAATAAAAGCCAAAGCCTGGTTATCTTGGTGTGAAACGATAATGCTCACACATCCTTGAAAGAGATGTGGACCAACTAGACTGGCATCAGGAGCAAAACGCTCAATGCCCGCACCACATCCTCATCCTCACTCGGAAGCCAAAGACTTGCACTCTCCTTTCCAGCCTGTTCATCCACCCAACTGCCTGCATCCGTTTCAAGGAAGCTACAACAGCTGAAGCCCATCCGAAAAAAGTCATTCAAATAGCTATAGACTCACCTGCCCAAAGTGACACACCTTTCACATTAACTGAACTCGAAAAAGCTACAAAGACTTCTAAAGACACAACCCCAGGTATTGATAAAATACCCTATTCTATGCTCCCACTTAGGGCCCTCAAGTATGGGCACTTCTCAACTATTTAATCCGACCTATCTCGCTACTTTCCTGCATAGGTAAAACCATGGAAGTGCTGGCTCCATCGCTTAAACACATCATTCCATCCCTCCATCCACATATTTTTGCCTATTAAAAAAAAACAGGCACAGCAGACAACACCTCCCTCCTGTCCTTAACCGGGAAAATTATTGTATTCCTCGATTGAAAAAGTTCGACTTCCCAAAAGATCCTACTACACCAAATTCAGAAAAACTAAAGGGCAAGTTCTCAAATGGGCAAAGGACTCCTCCAAACGGAAAAATAGAAATTTCCGGGCACACCTGCTTTTACCCCTTTTAAAATGGACCCTCAACCCTCCCCCTTTTTTTTAACCCCTTTTTTAAACTTTTTTTTTTTTTTTTTTCTTTTTTCTTTTTTTTTGCAAATAACAAAAATTTAGATTAAACTTTTTTTTTTTTTTTTTTTTTTTTTCTTTTTTTTTTTTTTTTTTTTTTTCCCCCCCCCCCCCCCCCCCCCCCCCCCCCCCCCCCCCCCCCCCCCCCCCCCCCCCCCCCCCCCCCCCCCCCCCCCCCCCCCCCCCCCCCCCCCCCCCAAAATCCCCAAAAACCATGAGAGACCATCCTAGCAGCACCTCGT
>NC_091550.1:27185010-27195010 GCF_042767895.1 Penaeus vannamei | reverse complement strand
AATGATAATCTTGGTAATTACTGCAATAATAGGAAGAATCAACTCTATTCCAATATTTTTTATACTAATAATGGCAATAGAAATAATAATATCATTATCATTGTCATTATAATTATTATTATTGTCATTATCATATCTAAAATTATCATTATTGCTATTATCTTTATATAAATAGTTATAATGATAAAAATAGCAATAAAATCCCAAAGGTCGAAAAAAAATGGCAAAGTCTATCGTAGCCTTTTGAGAGAAACGTGGAAAAAAAAACATTTTCGCTTTTTAATGGTAATTATGAGGATTTTAACATTAATTCATGTAATTATGATGATTTCCATGATAATTCCTTTATTATTGACAATAATGATGATAATTATGAAAGATTTAATAATGGAATACCGCATTTTCATCATGAACATTATATCCTCTCCGATCGGGATTCGAACCCTCGCCGCCAATGCACGTGAATGCAAGACGGCCGCTCTACCACTCGTACAACGACCCACTCAAAAGGAGTGAGCAACTAGGCGCTTACTAGCATCCATAGACATTACCTCCCTACTCATAGCGAAGTATCACACTCACTCCCCGTGTGCACTCGGTATTTGTGGACAGAGCAGGACAAATCACAAATCAGATAGCCTGAGGTGCATTCTATGAAAGATGGAATAATGCAATATCGCATTTTTATCATGAACATTATAACCTCTCCAATCGGGATTCGATCCCTCGCCGCCAATGCACGTGAATGCAAGACCGCCGCTCTACCACTCGTACAACGACCCACTCAAAAGTAGTGAGTAACTAGGCGCTTACTAGCATCCATAGACATTACCTCCCTACTCATAGCGAAGTATCACACTCACTCCCCGTGTGCACTCGGTATTTGTGGACAGAGCAGGACAAATCACAAATCAGATAACCTGAGGTGCATTCTATGAAAGATGGAATAATGCAATATCGCATTTTTATCATGAACATTATAACCTCTCCAATCGGGATTCGATCCCTCGCCGCCAATGCACGTGAATGCAAGACCGCCGCTCTACCACTCGTACAACGACCCACTCAAAAGGAGTGAGCAACTTGGCGCTTACTAGCATCCATAGACATTACCTACCTACTCATACATGAGTAAGGATAGCGAAGTTTCACATTCACTCCCCGTGGGCACTCGGTATTTATGGACAGAGTAGGACAAATCACAAATCAGATAACCTGAGGTGCATCCTATGAAAGATAGAATAATGCAATACCGCATTTTTATCATGAATATAATCTCTCCGATCGGGTTTCGATCCCTCGCCGCCAATGCACGTGAATGCAAGACGACCGCTCTACCGCTCGTATAACGACCCACTCAAAAGGAGTGAGCAACTAGGCGCTTACTAGCATCCATAGATACTACCTACCTACTCGTATATGAGTAAGGATAGCGAAGTTTCACACTCACTCCCCGTGGGCACTCGGTATTTATGGACAGAGCAGGAAAAATCAAAATTCGGTATTGCATTATTCCATCTTTCATAGAATGCACCTCAGGTTATCTGATTTGTGATTTGTCCTGCTCTTTCCATAAATACCGAGTGCCCACGGGGAGTGAGTGTGAAACTTCGCTATCCTTACTCATATATGAGTAGGTAGGTAATGTCTATGGAAATAATAATAACATCAATAGAAATAATATCATTATCATTGTCATTATAATTATTATTGTCATTATTATTTCTAAGATTATCATTATTGCTATTATCATTATATAAATAGTTATAATGATAAAAATAGAAATAATAATTAGCATAATTATTATAACTGCAATAATGATGATAATGACTATAATGATGATAAAAATGATGACAGTAATGATCATAATGATGATAATAATTATCATTCAGTCCATTTATAATGAATTAAAGGCCAGAAGTAATAAAATTCCAAAAGTCGAAAAAACGGCAAAGTCAAGGGTATTACAGCCTTTTGAGAGAAACGTAAAGAAAAACTTTTTTCGCTTTATAATGGTAATTATGAGGGTTTTAACATTAATTTAGGTAATTATGATTATTTCCATGATAATTCCTTTATTATTGACAATAATGATGATAATTATGATGATAATAACAATAATAATGATAAGATCATAATTATCATACTAATAATGGCAATAGAAATAATAATATCATTATCATTGTCATTATAATTATTATTATTGTCATTATTATTTCTAAGATTATCATTATTGCTATTATAATTATATAAATAGTTATAATGATAAAGATAGCAATGATAATTAGTATGATTATTATCAGTTATAATGATAAAAATAGCAATAATAATTAGCATAATAATTATATAATAATTATAATAATTATTAGTTATAATGATAAAAATAGCAATAATAATTAGCATAATAATTAAAAAACTGCAATAATGATGATAATAATAATGATAATCATGATGATAATGACTATAATGATAATAATCATAAAAATGATGACAGTAATGATAATAATGATAATAATTATCATTTAGTCCATTTATAATGAAATAAGGGCCAGAATTAATAAAATCCCCAAAGTCGAAAAACGGCAAAATCTAACCTTTTCAGAGATACGTCGAAAAAAAACCCTTTTCCCTTTTTAATGGTAATTATGAGGATTTTAATATTAATTCGGGTAATTATGATGATTTCCATGATAATTCCTTTATTATTCACAATGATGATGATAATTATGATGATAATGACAATAATAATGATGATAATGATAAAATCATAATTATAATGATAATCTTGATAATTACTGCAATAATAGCAATAATTAACTCTATTCCAGTAATTTTCATACTAATAATGGCAATAGAAATAATAACATCATTATTTTATTACTTCTGGCCTTTATTTGGACTGAATGATAATTATTATCATTATTATCATTAGTGATCATTTTTATGATTATTATCATTATAGTCATTATCATCATGATTATCATTATTATTATCATTATTGCAGTTATAATAATTATTATGCAAATTATTATTGCTATTTTTATCATTATAACTACTTATATAATGATAATAGCAATAACGATAACCTTAGAAATAATAATGACAATAATGATAATTATAATGACAATGGTAATGATGTTATTATTATTTCTATTGCCATTATTAGTATGAAAATTATTGGAATATAATTAATTATTGCTATTATTGCAGTGATTATCAAGATTATCATTATAATTATGATTTTATCATTAATATCATTAGTGAATTATCATTATCATTATCATCATAATTATCATCATTATTGTCAATAATAAAGGAATTATCATGGAAATCATCCTAATTACCTGAATTAATGTCAAAATCCTCATAATTACCATTAAAAAGCGAAAAGGTAAATTTTTCGACGTTTCTCTCAAAAGGCTGTAATACTCTAGATTTTGCCGACTTTTGGGATTTTATTACTTCTGGCTTTTATTTCATTATAAATAGACTGAATGATAATTATTATCATCATCATTATAATTTCTGTAATCATTTTTATTATTATTATCACCATGATTATTATTATTATTATCAACATTATTGCAGTTATAATAATTATTATGCTAATGATTATTGTTATTTTTATCATTATAACTATTTATATAATGATAATAGCAATAATGATAATCTTAGAAATAATAATGACAATAATAATAATTATAATGACAATCGTAAGGATGTTATTATTTCTATTGCCATTATTAGTATGAAAATTATTGGAATAGAGTTAATTATTACTATTATTGCAGTGATTATCAAGATTATTATAATTATGATTTTATCATTATTTTCATTATTATTGTCATTATCATTATCATCATAATTATCATTATTATTGTCAATAATAAAGGAATTATCATGGAAATCATCAGAATTACCTGAATTAATGTTAAAATCCTCATAATTACCATTAAAAAGCGAAAAGGGATTTTTTTTCGACGTTTCTCTCAAAAGGCTGTAATGCGCTAGATTTTGCCGTTTTTTCGAGTTTTGGTATCTTTATCATCTTTATCATTACTCTCATCATTTTTTTTTTATTATTATCATTATTGTCATTATCTTGATTATCATTATTATTATCATCATTATTGCAGTTATAATAATTATTATGCCAATTATTATTGCTATTTTTATCATTATAACTATTTATATAATGATAATAGCAATAATGATAATCTTAGAAATAATAATGACAATAATAATAATTATAATGACAATGATAATGAAGTTATTATTATTTCTATTGCCATTATTATTATGAATTATTGGAATCATTGCAGTAATTATCAATTTTATTATAATTATGATTTTCTTATTATCATTATTAGTCATTATCATTACCATTATCATCATAATTATCATCATTATTGTGAATAATAAAGGAATTATCATGGAAATCCTCATAATTACCTGAATTAATGTTAAAATCCTCATAATTACCATTAAAAAGCGAAAAAGTTTTTTCGACGTTTCTCTCATAAGGCTGTTCGACTTTTGGGATTTTATTACTTCAGGCCTTTATTTCTTTATAAATGGACTGAAAGATAATTATTATCATCATTATTATTATTACTGTCATCTTTTTTATGATTATTATCATTATAGTCATTATCATCATGATTATCATTATTATTATCATCATTATTGCAGTTAGAATAATTATTATGCTGATTATTATTACTATTTTTATCATTATAACTATTTATATAATAATAAAAGCAATAATGATAATAACAATTATAATGGCAATGATAATGATATTATTTCCATTGCCATTGTTAGTATGAAAATTTTTGGAATAGAGTTAATTATTGCTATTATTCCAGTAATTATCAGTTAATTATTGCTATTAATGCAGTAATTATCAAGATTATCATTATAATTATGATTCTATCATTATTATCAATATTATTGTCAATATCATTGTCATTATCATCATAATTATCATTATTGTCAATAATAAAGGAATTATCATGGAAATCATCATAATTACCTGAATTAATGTTAAAATCCTCATAATTACCATTAAAAAGTGAAAAGGGTTTCTTTCGACGTTTCTCTCAAAAGGCTGTAATACGCTAGATTTTGCCGTTTTTTCGACTTTGGGGATTTTCTTACTTCTGGCCTTTATTTCATTATAAATGGACTGAATGATAATTATTATCATTATTATCATTACTGTCATCATTTTTATGATCTTTATCATTATAGTCATTATCATGATTATCATTATCATCTTTATTGCAGTTATAATAATCATTATGCTAATTATTATTGCTATTTTTATCATTATAACTATTTATATAATGATAATAGGAATAAGGATAATAATAATTATAATGGCAATGATTATGATATTATTTCTATTGCCATTATTAGTATGAAAATTATTGGAATAGAGATAATTATTGCTATTATTGCAGTAATTATCAAGATTATCATTATAATTATGATTTTATCATTATTATCATTATTATTGTCATTATCATCATAATTATCATTACTGTCAATAATAAAAGAATTATTATGGAAATCATCATAATTACCGGAATTAATGTTAAAATCCTCATAATTACCATTACAAAGCGAAAAGGATTTTTTTTTCGAAGTTTCTCTCAAAAGGCTGTAATACGCTAGATTTTGCCCTTTTTTAACTTTTAGGATTTTCTTACATCTGGCCTTTATTTCATTATAAATGGATTGAATGATAATTATTATCATCATTATTATCATTACCGTCATCATTTCTATGATTATTATAATTATAGTCATTATCATTATTATTATCATCATTACTGCAGTTATAATAATTATTATGCAAGTTATTATTGCTATTTTTATCATTATAACTATTTACAAAATGATGATAGAAATAATAATAATCTTCGAAATAATAATGACAATAGTAATAATTATAAATGGACTGAATGATAATTATTATCATCATTATTATCATTACTGTCAAATTTTTTATGATTATTATAATTATAGTAATTATCATCATGATTATCATTATTATTATTATCATTACTGCAGTTATAATAATTATTATGATGATTATTATTCCTATTTTTATCATTATAACTATTTACATAATGATAATGTCATTATTAGAAATAATAATGACAATAATAATAATTATAATGACAATGATAATGATGTTATTATTATTTCTATTGCCATTAATAGTATGAAAATTATTGGAATAGAGTTAATTATTGCTATTATTGCAGTAATTATCAAGATTATCATTATAATTAGGATTTTATCATTATTATCATTATTATTGTCATTATCATTGTCATTATCATCATAATTATCATTATTGTCAATTATAAAGGAATTATCATGGAAATCATCATAATTACCTGAATTAATGTTAAAATCCTCATAATTACCATTAAATAGCGAAAAGTTTTTTTTTCGACTTTTCTCTCACAAGGCTGTAATACGCTAAATTTTGCTGTTTTTTCGACTTTTGGGTTTTTATTACTTCTGGCTTTTATTTCATTATAAATGGACTGAATGATAATAATTATTATTATTATCATTACTGTCATCATTTTTATGATTATTATCATTATAGTCATCATGATTATCATTATTATAATCATCATTACTGGAGTTATAATGATTATTATGCTAATTATTATTGCTATTTTTATCATCATAACTATTTTTATAATGATAATAGCAATAATGATAATCTTAGAAATAATAATGACAATAATAATTATTATAATGACAATGATAATGATGTTATTATTATTTCTATTCCTATTATTAGTATGAAAATCATTGGTTAGGTTAGGTTAGGTTAGGCTCAAATTTAACAGGGAGACTCCAAATTTCGTTTTCTCACATAAGATTTATATTAAATCAGTTTAATCGAGGATAGGTTACATTAGCTGGAATTTGGTGAGGTGAGGTTAGGTTAGGTTAGGTTAGGTTAGAATCAAATTTGACCAGGAGACTCCAAATTTCGTTTTCTCACATAAGATTTATATTAAATCAGTTTAATCGAGGATAGGTCACATTAGCTGGAATTTGGTGAGGTTAGTTTAGGTTAGGTTAGGTTAGTTTAGGTTAGGCTCAAATTTGACCAGGAGACTCCAAATTTCGTTTTCTCACATAAGATTTATATTAAATCAGTTTAATCGAGGATAGGTTACATTAGCTGGAATTTGGTGAGGGTAGGTTAGGTTAGGCTCAAATTTGACCAGGAGACTCCAAATTTCGTTTTCTCACATAAGATTTACATTAAATCAGTTTAATCGAGGTTAGGTTACATTAGCTTGAATTTGGTTAGGTTAGGTTAGGTTAGGTTAGGTTAGGTTAGGTTAGGCTCAAATTTGACGAGAAGACTCCAAATTTCGTTTTCTCACATAAGATTTTATATTAAATCGGTTTAATCGAGGATAGGTTACATTAGCTGGAATTTGGTGAGGTTAGGTTAGGTTAGGTTAGGCTCAAATTTGACCAGGAGACTCCAAATTTCGTTTTCTCACATAAGATTTATATTAAATCAGTATAATCGAGGATAGGTTACATTAGCTGGAATTTGGTGAGGGTAGGTTAGGTTAGGTTAGGTTAGGTTAGGCTCAGATTTGACCAGGAGACTCCAAATTTCGTTTTCTCACATAAGATTTATGTTAAATCAGTATAATCGAGGATAGGTTAGATTAGCTGGAATTTGGTGAGGTTAGGTTAGGTTAGATTAGGTTAGGTTAGGCTCAAATTTGACCAGGAGACTCCAAATTTCGTTTTCTCACATAAGATTTATATTAAATCAGTTTAATCGAGGATAGGTTACATTAGCTGTAATTTGGTGAGATTAGGTTAGGTTAGGTTAGGTTAGGTTCGGCTCAAATTTGACCAAATTTCGTTTGCTCACATAAGATTTATATTAAATCAGTTTAATCGAGGATAGGTTACATTAGCTTGAATTTGGTGAGGTTACGTTAGGTTAGATTAGGTTAGGTTAGGCTCAAACTTGAACAGGAGACTCCAAATTTCGTTTTCTCACATAAGATTTATATTAAATCAGTTTAATCGAGGATAGGTTACATTAGCTGGAATTTGGTGAGGGTAGGTTAGGTTAGGTTAGTTTAGGTTAGATTAGGCTCAGATTTGACCAGGAGACTCCAAATTTCGTTTTCTCACACAAGATTTATATCAAATCAGTTTAATCGAGGATAGGTTACATTAGCTGGAATTTGGTGAGATTAGGTTAGGTTAGGTTAGGTTAGGTTAGGTTAGGTTAGGTTAGGCTCAGATTTGACCAGGAGACTCCAAATTTCGTTTTCTCACACAAGAATTATATTAAATCAGTTTAATCGAGGATAGGTTACATTAGCTGGAATTTGGTGAGGGTAGGTTAGGTTAGGTTAGGTTAGCTTAGGTTAGGCTCAAATTTGACCAGGAGACTCCAAATTTCGTTTTCTCACATAAGATTTATATTAAATCAGTTTAATCGAGGATAGGTTACATTAGCTGGAATTTGGTGAGGTTAGGTTAGGTTAGGTTAGGTTAGATTAGGTTAGCTTAGAGTCAAATTTGACCAGGAGACTCCAAATTTCGTTTTCTCACACAAGATTTATATTAAATAAGTTTAATCGAGGATAGGTTACATTAGTTGGAATTTGGTGAGGTTAGGTTAGGTTAGGTTAGTTTAGGTTAGGTTAGGCTCAAATTGGACCAGGAGACTCCAAATTTCGTTTTTTCACATAAGATTTATATTAAATCAGTTTAATCGAGGATAGGTTACATTAGCTGGAATTTGGTGAGGTTAGGTTACGTTAGGTTAGGCTCAAATTTGACCAGGAGACTCCAAATTTCGTTTTCTCACAGAAGATTTATATTAAATCAGTTTAATCGAGGATAGGTTATATCAGCTGGATTTGGTGAGGTTACATTAGGTTAGGCTCAAATTTGACCAGGAGACTCCAAATTTCGTTTTCTCACATAAGATTTATATTAAATCAGTTTAATTGAGGATAGGTTACATTAGCTGGAATTTGGTGAGGTTAGGTTCGGTTAGGTTATGTTAGGTTAGGCTCAAATTTGACCAGGAGACTTCAAATTTAGTTTTTTCACATAAGATTTATAAATAAATCAGTTTATTCGAGAATAGGTTATATTAGCTGGAATTTGGTGAGGTTACGTTAGGTTACGCTCAAATTTGACCAGGAGACTCCAAATTTCGTTTTCTCACATAAGATTTATATTAAATCAGTTTAATCGAGGATAGGTTACATTAGCTGGAATTTGGTGAGGTTAGGTTAGGTTAGATTAGATTAGGTTAGGTTAGGCTCAGATTTGACCAGGAGACTCCAGATTTCGTTTTCTCACATAAGATTTATATTAAATCAGTTTAATCGAGGATAGGTTACATTAGCTGGAATTTGGTGAGGTTAGGTTAGGTTAGGTTAGGTTAGGTTAGGTTAGGCTCAAATTTGACCAGGAGACTCCAAATTTCGTTTTCTCACATAAGATTTATATTAAATCAGTTTAATCGAGGATAGGTTACATTAGCTGGAATTTGGTGAGGTTAGTTTAGGTTCGGTTAGGTTAGGTTAGGTTAGGCTCAAATTTGACCAGGAGACTCCAAATTTCGTTTTCTCACATAAGATTTATATTAAATCAGTTTAATCGAGGATAGGTTACATTAGCTGGAATTTGGTGAGGGTAGGTTAGGTTAGGTTAGGTTAGGTTAGGCTCAAATTTGACCAGGAGACTCCAAATTTCGTTTTCTCACATAAGATTTATATTAAATCAGTTTAATCGAGGATAGGTTACATTAGCTGGAATTTGGTGAGGTTAGGTTAGGCTCAAATTTGACCAGGAGACTCCAAATTTCGTTTTCTCACATAAGATTTATATTAAATCAGTTTAATCAAGGATAGGTTACATTAGCTGGAATTTGGTGAGGTTACGTTAGGTTAGGTTAGGCTCAAAT
>NC_091550.1:27175010-27177510 GCF_042767895.1 Penaeus vannamei | reverse complement strand
ATTGACTAACAATTATTATGTTTGTGATACCCGTGCAACGATGTGCAATCCGTTTTCTATGACCAGTCAAATGTATGCCCTAGCGGCGATGTATGTAACCCCTCAAGGCTTAGCAACAATAAAGAGTAGACATAGAAGAGACTCTTCCTACAAACCCTACAATAAACGGGTTTATCCAAGACTTCGTGATCCCTACTTTGGCGAACGAGGATGGGAGATAACGAAGCGCACATCTTATGATTTCAGGTGAGATATGAACTGATGTTATACTGTTTGGGAGATAGATGAGAACATCCCCAACAACACCACTCAACAAAAGGATTTTGCAACCAGTCGCCATCTAGCGCCATGGATTTTACCTAACTACTCATACCTGACTAAGTATAACGAGATTTTACACACAATCCCTGTGAGCATTCGGGACTTATGGAAAGCAGATCAAACCCCAAATCAGATAACCTGAGGTATATTAATGAAAGATGGAAACAATGCTCCGAATGTTCACGGGGATTGTGTGTAAAATTTCGCTATACTTACTCAGGTATGAGTAGTTAGGTAAAATCCATGGCGCTAGAAGGCGCCTGGTTGCAAAATCCTTTTTGTTGAGTGGTGGAGTAATGGATAGAGCTGCCGCCTTACGATCTGGCGGCGCGGGATCGATCCCCGAACAGAGAGGTTATATATTCATGATAAAAATGCGGTAGTGCATTGTATCCATTTTTCATTAATATACCTCAGGTTATCTGATTTAGGGTTTGATCTGCTTTCCATAAGTCCCGAATGCTCACAGGGATTGTGTGTAAAATCTCGCTATACTTACTCAGGTATGAGTAGTTAGGTAAAATCCATGGCGCTAGATGGCGCCTGGTTGCACAATCCTTTTGTTGAGTGGTGGAGTAATGGATAGAGCGGCCGCCTTACGATCTGGCGGCGCGGGATCGATCCCCGAACAGAGAGGTTATATATTCATGATAAAAATGCGGTAGTGCATTGTTTCCATCTTTCATATATACATATATATATATATATATATATATATATATATATATATATATACACACACACACACAACACACACACACACACACTTGATGAGTTCTAATTGATGTTGCCGTTCTCTCTATGTTGCCGTTCTCTCTCTCTTTCTTCTAACTCTTTTTCAAATTTATATCTTTCAGAGTTTAGTTTTTGAAGTTCAAGAGAATCTGTTTCAGTCTTATTTAGACTTACTGTAACATTTCCATCAATGTCTAAAGCTTATGTAGGCAATACACTTTCTTTTACTAAAGTCTGAAGGACTAACTCCCTTATTTCACTTTTACGAGCATTGCTTTTTAAAGGAATGCAATGTTTTGCTAGATTTATCCAATCATCCTTTTTGCACTTGTGTAAATTTCATTTGATGGCTTTTCAATAAATTCTTCAAAATCAAACATTTTGTATTGCAGTGAACAGCACAACAAAATTAAACTTATAAATTAAATAATTAAACTATAAATTTGTAGTTTAAAGCAAATAGCTACTTGATGAAGTTAAAACAAAATCACTTTCATTTTAATTACTAAATCAAAGAAGGAGGCTTAATCTCCAAATTTATAACAGGTCGGTTGGCCAAAGGTAAAAATAAATGAAATATTATTGGTCTTCACTCTTCACAGAAAAATAGGTCAGGCCCCCATGTGACACTTACTTCCATCCAGGACTATAATCTAGGGGATTTCTTATTGTTATATGTATTCAAAACCCAGATGGGGTAGTGCAACCTTATTATTCATCATAAAGTAGCTCAAGAGGTCAATGAGAGAATAATTAAACAAGAACAAGTTGATTATTCATCAAACATATGTAATATACAAAAAACATGAAATATTAGAAAATTAGGAACATCCATCACCAATTAAGTATAAAAATGGATAACAATTAAGTATGAAAATGGATAACATGTGAAGTATCCTAATAGCACCCTTGTACGGTGAATATCAAGTGAAGACACAGACATTCTTTCATTGAGAATATAAAATATGCAGATATTATATCGGAATAGAATAATTATAAATGTTCGTGGTTCCTAGCCTCGCAATGTCAACACTGAACCACAACAACCTGTTGCGAGGAGTTTCATTTGTTTTGTTTATGTGTGTACTAACATACTTTGACCAACCTTTAATTGTGTATTTAAACCATCTTAGATATATAAGCAATCTTACAGGAACTTAAAAGCAAACAAGGCTCCATGACGTAAATTTCCCGGCTTAAAACAAAAGGAATTGCACACAACCGCCTTCCTCCCACGATGTCGGGCAACTACAAAACCGTTTTCCACAGATCCACTAAAGTTGATCTCTCTTCAATTATTACAATCTGAATATCAACTTTTTAATCTAAGTTTAATCATCTTAGACATTTTAAAATCACATTCAGCAGAAATAGGTATCAAATAACGAGTTACTAAAATATGGTAATTATTTAGTGTTTATTTGGATCGAAGGAAATAAATGAA
>NC_091550.1:27159435-27174510 GCF_042767895.1 Penaeus vannamei | reverse complement strand
TAAAACATCTCTTTCACATCAAGTTTACAAAGATCGGTAGGAGCGTACAAAGCAATAAGAGACATGAAGCCACATACTAGCTTCAGTCTCAAGACCATTATACACTCATCGACTGGAGTGACCTCTACCACCGAGGGCTGGAGCCTACCGGAGACAGCTATGGATACTCCCTGAAGATGGTGACCATCGCTGCGGCCTGACCAGTAGTAGGTGTATCCACCTACACTGATCGTGCCGCTTCCAGGTCTTCTCACCTCCGAGAAAGCAGCCACCCCAAGTCTCAGCCTCCCCAGTTCCCTCGATAACAGAGGCAACCGATCATCCTGACGCAAAGAGCGGACGTTCCAAGCCCACACCCTGACTTCCCGCCTGAGGTTAACCCTGGGGCAGTCTCTCCGGGTGGACGCCACCTCTGCCACCCCCGCCAACGCTGCCCCACATAAAAGGCGGCAGGCTGCGGGACCATTCATCCACCTGTGGGGTTCCCTAGGGCTTTGCCCCACAAGCTTCATAATGACAATAATGAGGATAATTATTATGAT
Source organism: Penaeus vannamei (assembly GCF_042767895.1). Lineage (NCBI taxonomy): Eukaryota > Metazoa > Arthropoda > Malacostraca > Decapoda > Penaeidae > Penaeus > Penaeus vannamei. The sequence goes on along the minus strand of NC_091550.1, from coordinate 27,173,968 downwards.
AATGACAATGATAATGACAATAATAATGATAATAATGGTAAAATCATAATTTTAATGATAATATTGATAATTACTGCAATAATAGCAATAATGAACTCTATTCCAATAATTTCCATACTAATAATGGCAATAGAAATAATAATAACATCATTATCATTGCCATTATAATTGTCATTATTGTCATTATTATTTCTAAGATCATCATTATTGCTATTATCATTATATAAATAGTTATAATGATAAAAATAGTAATAACAGTTAGCATAATAATTATTATAACCGTAATAATGATGAAAATAATAATGATAATCATCATGATATTGACTATAATAATAATAATCATAAAATTGATGACAGTAATGATAATAATCATGATAATAATTATCATTCAGTCCATTTATAATGAAATAAAGGCCAGAAGTAATAAAATCCCAAAAGTCGAAAAAACGGCAAAATCTAGGGTATTACAACCTTTTGAGAGAAAAATCGAAAAAAAAAACTTTTCGATTTTAATGGTAATTATGAGGATTTTAACATTAATTCAGGTAATTATGATGATTTCCCTGATGATGCCTTTATTATTGACAATAATAATAATTATGATGATAATGACAATGATAATGACAATAATAATGATAATAATGATAAAATCATAATTATAATGATAATCTTGATAATTTCTTGTAATAATAGTATACTTAACTCTATTCAAATAATTTTCATACTAATAATGGCAATAGAAATAATATCATTATAATTGTCATTATAATAATTATTATTGTCATTATTATTTCTAAGATCATCGTTATAGCTATTTTCAGTATTAAATAGATATAATGATAAAAAATAGCAATAATAATTAGAATGATAATTATTATAACTGCAATAATGATGATGATAATAATGATAATCATGATGATAATGGCAAAATCTAGCGTATTACAGCCTTTTGAGAGAAACGTCGAAAAAAAAATCCTTTTCGCTTTTTAATGGTAATTATGAGGATTTTAACATTAATTCCGGTAATTATGATGATTTCCCTGATGATTCCTTTATTATTGACATTAATATTGATAATTATGATGATAATGACAATAATAATGATAATAATGATAAAGTCATACCTATAATGATAATCTTGATAATTACTGCAATAATAGCAATAATTAACTCTATTCCAATAATTTCCATACTAATAATGGCAATAGAAATAATAACATTATCATTGTCATTATAATTATTTCCATTGTCATTATTATTTCTAAGATAGTAATTATTGCTATTATCATTATATAAATAGTTATAATGATAAAAATAGCAATAATAATTACCATAATTGTTATTATTTCTGCATTAATGATGATAATAATTATAATCATGATTGTAATGACTATAATAATAATGATCATAAAATTGATTACAGTTTTCATAATAATATGATAATAATTATCATTCAGTCCATTTATAATGATATAAAAGACAGAAGTAATCAAATACCAAAAGTCGAAAAAACGGCAAAATCTAGCCTTATGAGAGAAACGTCGAAAAAAACCCTTTTCGCTTTTTAATGGTAATTATGAGGATTTTAACATTAATTCAGGTAATTATGCTGTTTTCCATGATGATCCCTTTATTATCGACAATAATGATGATAATTATGATGATAATTATTTCCAAGATCATCATTATTGATATTATCATTATATAAATAGTTATAATGATAAAAATAGTAATAACAGTTAGCATAATAATTATTATAACTGCAATAATGATGATAATAATAATGATAATCATGATGATAATAACTATAATGATAATCATGATGATAATAACTATAATGATAATAATCATAAAAGTGATGACAGAAATAATAATAATCATAAAAATGATGACAGTAATGATAATTATGATGATAACAATTATCATTCAGTCCATTTATAATGAAATAAAGACCAGAAGCATTAAGATCCCAATAGTCGAAAAAACGGCAAAATTTAGGGTATTACAACATTTTGACAGAAACGTCGAAAAAAAATATTTTCGCTTTTTAATGGTAATTATGAGGATTTTAACATTATTTCAGGTAATTATGCTGATTTCCATGATGATTCCCTTATTATCGACAATAATGATGATAATTATGATGATAATGACAATGATAATGACAATAATAATGATAATAATGATAAAGTCATATTATAATATTATAATGATAATCTTGATAATTACTGCAATAATAAGATCATAATTATTGCTATTATCATTATATAAATAGTTATAATGATAAAAATAGCAATAATAATTAGTTTAATAATTATTATAACTGCCTTTTGAGAGACACGTCGGAAAAAAAACCTTTTGGCTTTTTAATGGTAATTTTGATGATTTTAACATTAATTCAGGTAATTATGATGATTTCCCTGATGACTCCTTTATTATTGACAATAATGATGATAATTATGATGATAATGACAATCATAATGACAATAATAATGATAATAATGATAAAGTCTTAATTATAATGATAATCTTGAGAATTACTGTAAAAATAGCAATAATTAACTCTATTCCAATAATTTCCATACTAATAATGGCAAGAGAAATTATAATAACATCATTATCATTGTCATTATAATTAATATTGTTGTCATTATTATTTTTAAGATCATCAATTCTGATATTATCATTATATGAATAGTTATAGAGATAAAAATAGCAATAATAATTAGCATAATAATTATTATAACTGTAATAGTGATGATAATAATAATGATAATCATGATGATAATGACTATAATGATAATAATAATAAAATTGATGACAGTAAGGATAATAATGATAATAATTATTATTCAGTCCATTTATAATGAAATAAAGGACATAAGTAATAAGATCCCAATAGTCGAAAAAACGGCAAAATCTAGCCTATTACAGCCTTTGGAGAGAAACGTCGAAAAAAAACCTTTTCGCTTTTTAATGGTAATTATGAGGATTTTAACATTAATTCAGGTAATTATGATGATTTCCCTGATGATGCCTTTATTATTGAAAATAAGGAAAATTATGATGATAATGACAATGATAATGACAATAAAAATGATAATAATGATAATGACAATAATAATGATAATAATGATAATGACAATATTAATTATAATAATGATAAAGTCATAATTATAATGATAATCTTGAGAATTACTGCAATAACAGCAATATTTAACTCTATTCCAATAATTTTCATACAAATAATGGCTATAGAAATAATAATATCATTATCATTGTCATTATAATTATTATTGTTGTCATTATTATTTCTAAGATCATCATTATTGCTATTTTCATCTTATAAATAATTATAATGATAAAAATAGCAATAATAATTAGCATAATAATTATTATAACTGCAATAATGATGATTAAAATAATGATAATCATGATGATAATGACTATAATGATAATAATCATAAAAATGATTAAAGTAATGATAATAATGATGATAATAATTATCATTCAGTCCATTTATAATTAAATAAAAGCCAGAAGTAATAAGATCCCAAAAGTCGAGAAAACGGCAAAATCTAGCGTATTACAGCCTTTTGAGAGAAACGTCGAAAAAAAAACTTTTCGCTTTTCAATGGTAATTATGAGGATTTTAATATTAATTCAGGTAATTATGATGATTTCCATAATGATTCCTTTATCATTGACAATTATGATGATAATAATAACGATAATGACAATGATAATGACAATAATAATGATAATAATGATAAAGTCATAATTATAATGATAATCTTAAGAATTACTGCAATAATAGCAATAGTTAACTCTATTCCAATAATTTCCATACTACTAATTGTAATAGAAAAAATAATGTCATCATTATCATTGTCATTATAATTATCATTATTATTTCTAAGATCATCATTATTGATATTATCATTATATAAATAGTTATAATGATGAAAATAGTTAGCATAATAATTATTACAACTGCAATAATGATGATAACAATAATGATAATCATGATGGAAATTACTATAATGATGATAGTCATAAAGATGATGACAGTAATGATAATAATGAAGATAATTATTACCATTCAGTTCATTTATAATGAAATAAAGGCCAGAAGTAATAAAATCCCAGAAGTCGAAAAACACGGTAAAATCTAGCGTATTACAGCCATATGAGAGAAACGTCGAAAAAAAACTTTTCGCTTTTTAATGCTAATTATGAGGATTTTAACATTATTTCAGGTAATTATGAGGATTATAATATTAATTCAGGTAATTATGATGATTTCCATGATGATTCCTTTATCATTGACAATAATGATGATAGTTATGATGATAATGACAATGATAATGACAATGATAATGATAATAATGATAAAGTTATAATTATAATGATAATCTTGATAATTACTGCAATAATAGCAATAATTAACTCTATTCCAATACTTTCCATACTAATAATGGCAATAGAAATAATAATAACATCATTATCATTGTCATTATAATTATTATTATTGCAATTATTATTTCTAAGATCATAATTATTGCTATTATCATTATATAAATAGTTATAATGATAAAAATGGCAATAATAATTAGCATAATAATTATTATAACTGCAATAATGATGATAATAATAATGATAATCATGATGATAATGACTATAATGATAATAATCATAATGATAATAATTATCATTCAGTCCATTTATAATGAAATAAAGGCCAGAAGTAATGATATCCCTCAAGTCGAAAAACCGGCAAAATCTAGCCTATTACAGCCTTTTGAGAGAAACGTCGAAAAAAACCCTTTTCGCTTTTTAATGGTAATCATGAGGATAATGACTATAATGATAATAATAATAAAATTGATGACAGTAATGATAATGATGATAATAATTATCATTGAGCCCATTAATAATGTAATACAAGGTCAGAAGTAATAAAATCCCAATAGTCGAAAAAACGGCAAAATCTAAGGTATTACAGCCTTTTGAGAGAAATGTCGAAAAAAACCCTTTTCGCTTTTTAATGGTAATTATGAGGATTTTAACATTAATTCAGGTAATTATGAGGATTTCCATGATGATTCCTTTATTACTGACAATAATGATAATTAAGATGATAATGAAAATGATAATGACAATAATAATGATAAAGTCATAATTATAATGATAATCTAGATAATTACTGCAATAATAGCAATAATTAACTCTATCCCAATAATTTTCATACTAATAATGTCAATGGAAATAATAATAACATCATTATCATTGTCATTATAATTATTATTATTTTCATTATTATTTCTAAGATCATCATTATTGCTATTATCATCATATAAATAGTTATAGTGATAAAAATAGCAATAATAATTAGCATAATAATTATTTTAACTGATATAATGATAATAATAATGATAATCATGATGATTATGACTATAATGATAATTATAAAAATGATGACAGTAATGTTAATAATGATGATAATACTTATCATTCAGTCCATTTATAATGAAATAAAGGCCAGAAGAAATAAATCCGAATTGTCGAAAAAACGGCAAAATCTAGCGTATTTGAGAGAAACGTTGAAAAAAAACGTTTTCGCTTTTTAATGGTAATTATGAGGATTTTAACATTAGTTCAGGTAATTATGATGATTTCTATGATGATTGCTTCATTATTGACAAAAATGATGATAATTATGATGAGAATGATAATGATAATGACAATAATAATGATAATAATGATAAAGTCATAATTATAATGATAATCTTGAGAATTACTGCAATAATAGCAATAATTAACTCTATTCCAATAATTTCCATACTATTAATGGCAATAGAAATAATAATAACATCATTATCATTGTCATTATAATTATTATTATTGTCATTATTTTTTCTAAGATCATCGTTATTGCTTTTATCATCATATAAATAGTTATAATGATAAAAATAGTTATAATAATCAGCTTAGTAATTATTATAACTGCAATAATGATTATAATAATAATGATAATAATGATGATAATGACTATAATGATAATAATCATAAAAATGAATACAGTAATGATATTAATGATGATGATAATTATCATTCAGTCCATTTATAATGAAATAAAGTCCAGATGTAATCTAATCCCAAAAGTCGAAAAAATGGAAAAATCTAGGGTATTACATCCTTTTCAGAGAAACGTCGAAAAAAATACCCTTTTCGCTTTTAAATGGTAATTAGGAGGATTTTAACATTAATTCAGGTAATTATGATGATTTCCATGATGATTCCTTTATTATTGACAATAATGATGATAATGACAGTGATAATAACAATTATATTGATAATAATGATAAAGTCATAATCATAATGATAATCTTGATAATTACTGCAATAATAGCAATAATTAACTCTATTCCAATAATTTCCATACTAATAACGGCAATAGAAATAATAATATCATTATCATTGTCATTATGATTTTTATTATTGCCATTATTATTTCTAAAATCATCATTATTGCTATTTTCAGTATATAAATAGTTATAATGATAAAAATAGCAATAATAATTAGCATTATTATTATAACTACAATAATGATGATAATAATAATGATAAGCATGATGATAATGACTATAACGATAATAATCATAAAAATGATGACAGTAATGATAATAATTATGATAATAATTATCATTTAGTCCATTTATAATGAAATAAAAGCCAGAAGTAATAAGATCCCAATAGTCGAAAAAACGGGAAAATCTAGCGTATTACAGACTTTTGAGAGAAACGTCGAAAAAAAAACCTTTTCGCTTTTGATAATGACAGTGATAATAACAATTATATTCATAATAATGATAAAGTCATAATCATAATCATAATCTTGATAATTACTGCAATAATAGCAATAATTAACTCTATTCCAGTAATTTCCATACCAATAATGGCAATAGAAATAATAATAACATCATCATCATTGTCATTATGATTTTTATTAATGCCATTTTTATTTCTAAGATCATCATTATTGCTATTTTCAGTATATAAATAGTTATAATGATAAAAATAGCAATAATAATTAGCATTATTATTATAACTGCAATAATGATGATAATAATAATGATAAGCATGATGATAATGACTATAATGATAATAATAATAAAAATGATGACAGTAATGATAATAATTATGATAATAATTATCATTCAGTCCATTTATAATGAAATAAAAGCCAGAAGTAATAAGATCGCAATAGTCGAAAAAACGGGAAAATCTAGCGTATTACAGACTTTTGAGAGAAACGTCGAAAAAAAACCCCTTTTCGCTTTTTAATGTTAGTTATGAGGATTTTAACATTAACTCGGGTTTGATAATGACAGTGATAATAACAATTATATTGATAATAATGATAAAGTCATAATCATAATGATAATCTTGATAATTACTGCAATAATATCAATAAATAACTTTATTCCAACAATTTCCATACCAAAATGGCAATAGAAATAATAATAACATTATTATCATTGTCATTATAATTATTATTATTTCTAAGATCATTATTAATAATTTAATTATAAATAATTATAATGATAAAAATAGTAATAATAATTAGCATGATAATTATTATAACTGCAATAATGATGATAGTAATGATAATCATGATGATAATGACCATAATGATGATAATCATAAAAATGATAACAGTAATGATAATAATGATGATAATAATTATCATTCAGTCCATTTATAATGAAATAAAGGCCAGAAGTAATAAATTCCTAAAAGTCGAAAAAATGGCAAAACCTAGCGTAATACAGACTTTTCAGAGAAACGTCGAAAGAAAACCTCTTTTCGCTTTTTAATGGTAATTATGAGGATATTATTATTGTCATTATCATTGTCATCATCATCATAATTATCATCATTATTGTCAATAATAAAGGAATCATCATGGAAATTATTATAATTACCTGAATTAATGTTAAAATCCTCATAATTACCATTTAAGAGCGAAAAGTTTTTTTTCGTCGTTTCCCTCCAAAGATTTTTCCGTTTTTTCGACTTTTGGAAATTTATTACTTCTGGCCTTTATTTCATTATAAATGGGCTGAATGATAATTATTATCATTATTATTATCATTACTGTCATCATTTTTATGATAATTATAGTTTTAGTCATTATCATTATGGTTATCATTATTATTATCATCATTATTGAAGTTGTAATAATTATTATGCTAATTATTATTGCTATTTTTATCATTATAACTATCTATATAATGATAATAGCAACAATGATGATATTAGAAATAATAGTGACAATAATCATAATTATAATGACAATTATAAGGATGTTATTATAATTTTTATTGCCATTATTAGTATGAAAATTATTGGAATAGAGTTAATTATTGCTATCATTGCAGTAATTCGCAAGATTATCATTATAATTATAACTTTATCATTATTATCATTATAATTGTCATTATCATTGTCATTATCATCATAATTATCATCATTATTGCCAATGATAAAGGAATCATCATGGAAGTCATCATAATTACCTGAATTAATGTTAAAATCCTCATAAGTACTATTAAAAAGGGAAAAGATTTTTTTCGACGTTTCTCTAAAAAGGCTGTAATACACTAGATTCTGCCATTTTTTCGACTATATGCATTTGATTACTTCTGGCCCTTATTTCACTATAAATGGACTGAATAATAATTATTATCATGATTATTATCATTACTGTCATCATCTTTATGATCATTATCATTATAGTCATTTATGCTTATTTTTATTGCTATTTTTATCATTATAACTATTTATATAATGATAATAGCAATAATGATGATCTTAGAAATAATAGTAACAATAACAATAATTATAATGACAATGATAATGATGATATTATTATTTCTATTGCGATTATTAGTATGGAAATTATTGGAAGTTAATCATTGCTATTATTGCAGTAATTATCAAGATTATCATTATAATTATGACTTTATCATTATTTTCATTATTTTTGTCATTATCATTGTCATTGTCATCATAATTATCATCATTATTGTCAATAATAAAGGAATCATCAGGGAATTCATCATAATTACCCGAATTAATGTTATAATCCTTATAATTACCAATAAAAAGCGAAAAGGTTTTTTCTCGACGTTTCTCTCAAAAGGCTGTAATACGCTAGATTTTACCGTTTTTTCGACTTCTGGGATTTTATTACTTCTGGCCTTTATTTCCTTATAAATAGACTGAATGATAATTATTATCCTTATTATTATCATTACTGTCCTCATTTTTATGATTATTATCATTATTTTCATTATCATCATGATCATCATTATTATCATTATTATTGCAGTTATGATAATTATTATGGTAATTATTATTGCTATTTTTATCATTATAACTATTTATATAATGATAATAGCAATAATGATTATCTTAGAAATAATAATTACAATAATAATAATTATAATGACAATGATAATGATGTTATTATTATTTCTATTGCTATTATTAGTATGGAAATTATTGGAATAGAGTTAATTATTGCTATTATTACAGTAATTATCAAGATTATCATTATAATTATGACTTTATCATTATTATCATTATTATTGTCATTATCCTTGTCGTTATCACTATAATTATCATCATTATCGTCAATAATAAAGAAATAATCGTGGAAATCATCATAATTACCTGAATTAATGTTAAAATCCTCATAATTACCATTAAAAAGCGAAAAGTTTTTTTTCGACGCTTCTGTCAAAAGGCTAGATTTTGCCTTTTTTTTCGACTATTGGGATTTTATTACTCCTAGCCTTTATTTCATTATAAATGGACTGAATGATATTTATTATCGTTACTATCATTACTGTCATCAATTTAAAGATTATTATCATTATAGTCATTATCATCATGATTATCATTATAGTCATTATCATCATGATTATCATTATTATTATCATCATTATTACAGTTATAATAATTATTATGCTAATTATTATTGCTATTTTTTCATTATAACTATTTATATAATGATAATAGCAATAATATTGATCTTAGAAAAAATAATGACAATAATAATAATCATAATGACAATGATAATGATATTATTATTTGTATTGCCATTATCAGTATGGAAATTATTGGAATGGAGTTAATTATTGCTATTATTGCAGTAATTATCAAGATTATCATTGAAATTATGACTTTATCATCATTATCATTATTATTGTCATTATTTTTGTCATTATCATATTTATCATCAATATTGTCAATATTAAAGGAATCATCATGGAAATCATCATAATTACCTGAATTAATGTTAAAATTCTCATAATTACCATTAAAAAGCGAAATGGTTTTTTTCGACATTTTTCTCATAATGCTCTTTTTTTGACTTTAGGGATTTTATTACTTCTGGCCTTTATTTCATTATAAATGGACTGAATGATAATTGTTATCATCATAATTATCATTACTGTCATCAATTTTATGATTATTATCATTATAGTCATTATCATCATGATTATCATTATCATTATCATCAATATTGCAGTTATAATAATTATTATGCTAATTATTATTGCTATTTTTATCATTATAACTATCTATATAATCAAATAGCAATAATGATCTAAGAAATAATAATGGCAATAATAATATTTATAATGACAATGATAATGCTGTTATTATTATTTCTAATGCCATTATTAGTATGGAAATTATTGGAATAGAGTTAATTATTGCTATTATAGCAGTAATTCTCAAGATTATCATTATAATTATGACTTTATCATTATTATCATTATTATTGTCATTATCATCACATTTATCATCATTATTGTCAATAACAAAGGAATCATCATGGAAATCATCATAATTACCTGAATTAATGTTAAAATCCTCATAATTACCATTAAAAAGCGAGAAGACTAACTTTTCGACGTTTCTCTCAAAAGGCTGTAATCCGCTAGATTTTGCCGTTTTTTTCGACTATTGGGATTTTATTACTTTTGGCTTTTATTTCATTATAAATGGACTGAATGATAATTATTATCATTATTATCATTACTGTCATCATTTTTATGATTATTATCATTATAGTCATTATCATCATGATTATAATTATTATTATCATTATTATTGCAGTTATAATAATTATCATGCTAAGTATTATTGCTATTTTTATTATTATAACTATCTATATAATGATAACAGCAATAATGATGATCTGGAAATAATGACAGTAATAATAATTATAATGACAATGATAATGTTTTTATTTCTATTGCCATTATTAGTATGGGAATTCTTGGAATAGATTTAATTATTGCTATTATTGCAGTAATTATCAAGATTATCATTATAATCATGACTTTATCATTATTATTATTATTGTCATTGTCATTGTCATCATAAATATCATTATTTTCAATAATAAAGGAATCATCATGAAATTCATAATAATTACCTGAATTATTGTTAAAATCCTCATATTTACCATTAAAAAGCGATTTTTTTTTCCGACGTTTCTCTCATCATTATATCAGTTATAATAATTATTATGCTAATTTTTATTGCTATTTTTACCCTTATAAATATTTTCATTATGATAATAGCAATAATGATGATCTTAGAAATAAAACTGACAATAATAATTATAATGACAATGATAATGATGTTATTATTATTTCTATTGCCATTATTAGTATGGAAATTCTGGCCTTTATTTCATTATAAATGGACTGAATGATAATTATTATCATTATTATCATTACTGTCATCATTTTTATGATTATTATCATTATAGTCATTATAATCATGATTATCATTATTATTATCATCATTATTGCAGTTATAATAATTACTATGCTAATTATTATTGCTATTTTTATCATTATAACTATTTATATAATGATAATAGTAATAATGATGATCTTAGAAATAATAATGACAATAATAATAGCTATAATGACAATTATAATGATGTAATTATTATTTCTATTGCCATTATTAGTTTGGAAATTATTGGAAGAGAGTTAATTATTGCTATTATTACAGTAATTATCAAGATTATCATTATAATTACGACTTTATTATTATTATCATAATTATTGTCATTATCATTGTCATTATCATCATAATTATCATCATTATTGTCAATAATAAAGGTATCATCATGGAAATCATCATAAATACCTGAAATTACCATTAAAAAGCGAAATGGTTTTTTTTCGACGTTTCTCTCAAAAGGCTGTAATACACTAGATACGCTAGATTTTACCGTTTTTTCGACTTTTGGTATTTTATTACTTCTGGCCTTTATTTCATTATAACTGGACTGAATGATAATTATTATCATTAGTCATCATTTTTATGATTATTATCATTATAGTCATTATCATAATGATTATCATTATTATCATCATTATTGCAGTTATAATAATTACTATGCTAATCATTATTGCTTTTTTATCATTATAACTATTTATATAATGATAATAGCAATAATGATGATCTTAGAAATAATAATGACAATAATAATAATTATAATGACAATGATAATGATATTATTATTTCTATTGCCATTATTAGTATGGAAATTATTGGAATAGAGTTAATTATTGCTATTATTGCAGTAATTATCAAGATTATCATTATAATTATGACTTTATCATTATTACCATTATTATTGTTATTATCATCATAATTTTCATCATTACTATCAACAATAAAGGAACCATCATGGAAATCATCATAATTACCTGAACTAATGTTAAAATCCTCACAATTACCATTAAAAAGCAAAAAGTTTTTTTTTCGACACTACTCTCAGAAGGCTGAAATACGCTAGATTTTGCCGTTTTTTCGACTTTTGGGATTTTATTACTTTTGGCTTTTATTTCACTATAAATGGACTGAATGATAATTATTATCATTACTGTCATCGTTTTTATGATTATAATTATAGTCATTATCATCATGATTATCATTATTATTATCATCCTTATTGCAGTTATAATAATCATTATACTAATTATTATTGCTATTTTTATCATTCTGCGCCTTTTTTTTATATAAGAATAAACCTGTGTTTTATAATCCTTTAACTTACCTTTCCCGCTGGTCCGTGATCTACCTCTACATCTACACTACTCCTACTATACACAACACTTCTTATACACTACTTACCTTATATTCTATACTTACCTTGTTTATTCTTGCCTTTTCGTCTTCGACTAATTCACCTTAGCTTTGTTTTTCTCTCGTTTTTCCCTTCGTGTTTCTCCGCTTTCTCTCACGGATCCCTTTCACTTTTTCGTACTTTCCTATCTTTTGTCCATTTTATGTGCCCATTTTTGTATAATTTTATCGTTCTTTTTATTTTATGTATTTCTTAATTTATTTTAGACACACCATACATTATTTAACAAATAAATTAACTGCATTATGGGTAAAATCCCAGTAAGCACGGGAGCCACCTGTATATAAGGTCAAGCCAGATCGGTCTAGGGAGAGAGGCCTTTGTTCGTGTGTGGTGACAGACCGTTGGATTTTTAGCTGGCTGACTGGTGCTTCTCGGGTTATGGCGGGTTGCCTCTGTGTTTTTCAAGTAACTGTATGGTGTGTTGTCCTGTGTATTTGTTCTTTTTGAAAGTTTTGTGCGAATAAATGTATAATATGTATACTCCTTTTTATGTTGCCTTTTTGTCAGCCAGTGGTCTTATTGTTTTTCTCGTGACTACGGAATCACTCTTTAGCTCACCTGAGAGTCATTGTTAATTAACGTCAGACCAACATGGAGATTACCTGTAGTTGGAATACACGCTACCAAATCAACATCTTTAACTTTCGGAGTTTACGAATATCCACTACAATCATTAATAGCATTAACATCATCATTATAGTAATTATCGCCATAATAGTCATTATCATCATGATTATCATTATTATTACCTTCATTATTACAGTTATAATAATTATTATGCTAATTATTATTGCTATTTTTATCATTGTAACATTTTATATAATGATAATAGCAATAATGATGATCTTAGAAATAATAATGACAATAATAATAATTATAATGACAATGATAATGATGTTATTATTATATCTATTGCCATTATTAGTATGGAAATTATTGGAATAGAGTTAATCATTGCTATTATTGCAATAATTATCAAGATTATCATTATAATTATGACTTTATCATTATTATTGTCATTATCATTGACATAATTATCATTATTATTGTCAGTATCATCATAATTATCATCATAATTATAATCATTATTGTCATTAATAAAGGAATCATCATGGAAATCATCATAATTACCTGAATTAATATTAAAATCCTCATAATTACCATTAAAAAGCGAAAAAGTTTTTTTTCGATGTTTCTCTCAAAAGGCTGTAATACGCTAGATTTTGCCGTTTTTTTCAACTTGTGGGATTTTATTTCTTCTGGCCTTTATTTCATTAT
>NC_091550.1:27131007-27137856 GCF_042767895.1 Penaeus vannamei | reverse complement strand
ACAAGAAGGATCCTCCTGCCCCCGAAGCTCGTCGTCGTAGATTGGATGACACCATTCTCGACGACGACAGTAGCGACTCCGACATCGATGTCGAGAGCGTTCTCGAGGCCGGGCTTGGGCTCTCGGCTGGAGCCATGCTCCCTGCCAGGGGACCCCTGGGACAGCGCGGAAGCATCGAGAATTGGTCCGCCGATTCCCAGGACTTCCGCGTCGGTTCACAGGACTCCCTGCCTGACCTCGAGGAGCCGTCGATCGCGCATCGATCGCGGAGCCGCTACAGGGCTCAGGTAACGCCACGCAAGGTACACCCAGGTAGAATGGGTGTACCTTGAGTGTCTAACTGACGACCGACCGAGCCGACGCGAGTTCTTCCACCTCGGTGGAGGACCCCGTGTTGGCTAGGTCGATCTAGACGCGCAATCCCACGCACGAGCTGCATCTAAACAAAACAAAAACTCTCTCCTTCACACACAAACATTTTGTTGTCTTGGCGGAGCTCAGCTCGTTTTGCGTTAAGTATTTCCTTCCTTTTAGGGCAAGATCCACTAACTACGACATGCGATCCCTCGCAGTTGCAGTATTTGATGGTCTCAGTGCACCTGGCGAAGAAATGACCGTCGCCGGCGCACCGAGAGCATCTCTGGGGGTGTGTACATTGGTGTTTCTTGTGGTGAAAACGGTAGCAGTTAAGGCATTGGTCTATGTGAATAAAACATTCGGGTTCCAAGTTGTAGGTGGGGACCGATGTATTAAACATCATGAGTCCCCGAGAGAGAAGTTTCTGGGCTTCCTCGGGGGATGAGACGCGAATCTTGACGATTCGCGATTCGGGTGGCTTATAGACGTCGAGAACAATGACACCGTTCTTGACGGAAACCTCCTGGCAGATGGACTCGCACGATCGTGGGGGGATCGTCTTGTCGATCTTTTTGGCCACGATCGTACATTTAGCCTTCATCTCGGGGGAGGGAACAGGTGAGAAGCCGTGATCTTTTAACTTTCTTTGGCCTTCGGCCGAAAGAAATGGGGTCAAGTGTTCAGGTTTGACAACTGTCACCTTGAAGCCATTGTGGACCTTAAAGAGGTGTGTGATTGCCACCTCAGTGATAATGAAGATATTCTGGAGAGCCTCCTCGCAAGAGATAGGCTCCCCAGAATACGCTAATTTGATAACGTGACCCATAGGGTTACGCCATAGCGAGGGTGATGGATGATGGGTAGAGGGGAGGCTAGCAGAACTAATTCAACTGGACGATGAAAGGGCGGAAATGGTATAAACAAAAAACGGTGAAGCACACAGGGTAGCCAACAGTCTCTATTTGGGAAGGCCGGTCGGGGTCGGAACCCTGCCGAACGGGCGTGAGCCCTTATGTGTTCGGCCGAACACTTCGCAGCGAAACTATCGGCTGCCACTGTGCGTCGTGCTTTTAATTACTCGCACATCAAGGTTGTAATTAAAGGCACTAGCCCAAAGCAGGTATTGCGCAACTGCACCCAAAGCAATTACACCAAGAGCCAATCGTCTTGTCCGTCGTGGGGGTGTCAATCTCTTTAAATCATCCACGAGAGATAACACGAAAAACCTTGGACCCAGAGATCCAGGTAAGCCCTGGGGGAGCTTAAGTGGGTCTGAGCTGTGTAAGCTTCCCGGGAACGAGGGGAGCCTGCGGTCCAATGGGCGAGCCGTGAGGTGTCCGTGGTCAACATATCAGGTCTCGGTATGAGTCGTCGAGAAGCTGTTAAATGATAATTATAATAGAAATAATAATAATATTATCAATGTCATTTTAATTATTATTACTATCATTATTATTTCTAGAATTATCATTATTGTTATCATTATAAAAATAGTTATAATGATGAAAATGACCATAATGATTTGCATAATAATTATTATAACTGCAATAATGATAATAATAATAATGATAATTATGACGATAATGACTATAATGATAATAATCATAAGATTAATGAAAATAATAATAATAATGATGATAATGATAATGATAGAGTCCATTTATAATGAAATAAAGGCGAAAAGTAGTAAAATCCCAAAAGTCGAAAAAACGGCAAAATCTAGCGTACTACAGCCTTTTCAGAGAAACGTCGAAAAAACACTGTTTCGCTTATAAATGATAATTATGAGGATTTTAACATTAATTCAGGTAATTATGATGATTTACACGATAATTCCTTCATTATTAACCATAATGGTGATAATCATGATGATAATGGCAATGATAATGATAAAAATTATAAAATGATAATTATAATGATAGTTTTGATAATTACTGCAATAATTCAGTCTATTCTAATCATTTTCATACTCATAATGACAATAGAAATAATAATATCAGTATCATTCTCATTATAATTATTATTACTGTCATTATTATTTCTAAAATTATCATTATTGTTATCATCATTATAAAAATAGTTATAGTGATGAAAATGACAATAATAATTAGCATAATAATTATTATAACTGTAATAATGATAATAATAATAATGATAATTATGACGATAATGACTATAATGATAACAATCATAAGAATTATGACAATAATGATAATAACGATAATAGTAATCATTATTGTTATCATCATTATAAAAATAGTTATAGTGATGAAAATGACAATAATAATTAGCATAATAATTATTATAACTGTAATAATGATAATAATAATAATGATAATTATGACGATAATGACTATGATGATAATAATCATAAGAATAATGACAATAATGATAATAATGATGATAATAATAATCATAGAGTCCATTTATAATGAAATAAAGGCGAAAAGTAGTAAAATCCCAAAAGTCGAAAAAACGGCAAAATCTAGCGAGAAACGAGAGAAACGTCGAAAAAAAAAACCCTTTTTCGCTTTTAAATGATAATTATAATGATTTTAACATTAATTCAGGTAATTATGATGATTTTCATGATAATTCCTTTACTATTAACCATAATGATGATAATCATGATGATAATAACAATAATAATGATAATAATGATAAAATTATAATTACACCTATAGTTTTGATAATTGCTGCAATAATAGCAATAATTAAGTCTATTTTAATCATTTTCATACTAATAATGACAATACAAATAATAATATCATTATCATTATCATTATAATTATTAATACTGTCATTATTATTTCTAAAATTATCATTATTGTTATTATCATTATAAAAATAGTTATAATGATGAAAATGACAATAATAATTAGCATAATAATTATCATAACAGCAATAATGATATCAATTATAATGATAATTATGACGATAATGATTATAATGATAATAATCATAAGAATAATGACAATAATGATAATAATGATGATAATAAGAATCATAGAGTCTATTTATAATGAAAAAAGCGAAAAGTAGTAAAATCCCAAAAGTCGAAATAACGACAAAAGCTAGCGTATTTTGAGAGAAACATCGAAAAAAAAACTTTTTCGATTTTAAATGATAATTATGATGATTTTAACATTAATTTAGGTAATTATGATGATTTTCATGATATTTCCTGATAATGATGATAATGACAATAATAATGATAATGATAAAATGATAATTATAATGATAGTTTTGATAATTACTGCAATAATAGCAGTAATTAAGTCTATTCTAATAAAATTCATGATGAAAATATGATAAAAATATGAGAAAAACAACAATAACCACATATTTCATTAGGAATATCAGAAAAGAAAAGAAAAGAAAAAAAAGAAAACAAAAGAAAGAAAGAAAGAAAAAAGTCCACAAATTATGTTATCACCATTCTTTATGTTTTTCTTTTGTAGTCTCCATTCTGTGTTTGCATAGAAATTAGAAAGCGGGGAGTGAATAATTTTATATTTCTTTACTTCCATGCATCCTCTGAACTTGATATACGTAATCATACATAAGAACTGTTGATTTCTGATCGCTGTTTGGTATATATGATGAGATTATCACCACTATTATGACTAGTAGTATTGTTATCATTACAAGCAGTATTGTTTTTAACATCATCATTGTTTATATTGTTATTACGACTATTATTTAGTTTTATGTGTCATAACAGTAGTAGTGATATTTGTCATAAAAGTAGTAGAGATATTTGTCATAACAGCAGTAATATTATCGTAATGATGCAATTCTGGTGATGAAAGTAATAATAATAATAATAATAGTGATGATAGTAAATGCATATATATATATATATATATATATATATATATATATATATATATATATATATATATATATATATATATATATATATATATATATATATATATATATATATAAGTTTCTCCTATGTAGTCTCAGAATCCTTGTTTTCTTACGTATACTGCGTTCAAAGAAAACAGTGATCTTTGTCTCATGTTCTATTTCTTTTCTCTCTTCTCGTGTCTTTCTTTTAAGAGATATCTATATTATGATTCAAAGGTATTATTGGAAAAAGGCGTCACCACTGAAACGACGAAAACTAACCTTATAGCTTTAAATATATTTAATTATCAATCACTTTTCATTAAATTAACTAATCTCGCAAATTAATAATAACGAAGCTATTTAATTTTCAAAATAAATAAAATAAATAATATAAGAAGGTGAGATTCACACGTGAGCTGCAGGAATACTGACCAAATTCTCCACTGCGCATGCGCGGGGACTCTCGTATACTTACTGTTCCTGTTCATCTCGACCGTGACGTCACGGCCAATGTAATTATCAAAACTATTATAATTATCATTTTATCATTATCATAATTATTATTATCACTATCATCACAATTATCATCATTATGGTTAATGATAAGGGATTTATCATGAAAATCACCATAATTACCTGAATTAATATTAAAATCATCATAATTTTCATTTAAAAGCGAAAACGGATTTTTCGTCGTTTCTCTCAAAAGGCTGTAATACGCTAGATTTTGCAATTTTTCGACTTTTAGGATTTTACTACTTTTGTCTTTATTTCATGAATGGACTCTATAATAATAATAGCAATAATGATAATTTTAGAAATAATAATGACAGTAATAATAAATATAATGACAATGATAATGATACTATTATTTCTATTGTCATTATTAGTATGAAAATTATTAGAATAGACTTAATTATTGCTATTATTGCAGTAATTATCAAAACTATCATTATAATTAACATTTTATCATTATCTTTATAATTTTAACTATCATCATGATTATCAACATTATGGTTAATAATAAAGTAATTGTTATGAAAATAATCATAATTACCTGAATTAAGGTTAAAATCATCATAATCATCATTTAAAAGCGAAAAAGGTTTTTTTTCGACGTTTCTCTCAAAAGGAGATTTTGCCGTTTTTTTCGACTTTTCGGATTTTACTACTTTTCACCGTTATTTCATTATAAATGGACTGTATAATTATTATTATCACCATTATTATCATTATTGTCATTATTCTTATGATTATTATCATTATAGTCATTATCGTCATAATTATCATTATTATTGTCATTATTGCAGCTATAATAATTATTATGCAAATTATTATTGTCATTGTTATAATTATAACTATTTTTATAATGATAATGACAATAATGGTAATTCTAGAAATAATAAGGACAGTAATAATGATTATAATGACAATGATAATGATATTATTATTACTTCTATTATCATTTTTAGTATGAAAATTATTAGAAGAGACTTAATTATTGCTATTATTGCAGTAATTATCAAAACTATCATTATAATTATCATTTTATCTTTATTATCATTATTATTGTCATTATCATCAATATTATCATCATTATGGTTAATAATAAAGGAATTATTATGAAAATCATCATAATTACCTGAATTAATGTTAAAATCATCACAATAATCATTCAAAAGCGAAAAAGTTTTTTTTCGACGTTTCTTTCAAAAGAATACGCTAGATTTTCTCGTTTTTTCGACTTTTGGGTTTTACTACTTTTCGCCTTTATTTCATTATAAATTGACTCTATGATTATTATTATCATCATTATCATCATCATTGCCATTATTCTTATGATTATTATCATTATAGTCATTATCATCATAATTATCATCATCATTGCATATAATGAAGGAATTATCCTGAAAATCATTACAATTACATGAATTAATGTTAAAATCCTCATAATTACCAACAAAAAGAGAAAAAGGTTTTTTTCGACGTTTCTCTCAAAAGGCTATAATACGCTAGGTTTTGCCGTTTTTTCCACTTCTGGGATTTTATTACTTTTGGCCTTTATTTCATTATAAATGGACTGGATAATAATAATTATCATCATTATTTTCATTAATGTCATTATTTTTATGATTATTATCATTACAAAAATTATCATCATGATTATTATCATTATAGTCATTATCATCATGATTATCATCATATTATCATCATTATTGCAGTTATAATGGTTATTATGCTAATTAGTATAGCTATTTTCATCATTATAACTATTTTTATAATGATAATAGCAATAACGATCATTTTAGAAATAATAATGACAATAGAAATAATTATAATGACAATGATAATGATATTCTCATGATTACGAATAAAAAGCGAAAAAGTTTTTTTTCGACGTTTCTCTCAAAAGGCTGTAATACGTTACGTTGGACTGGATAATATTTATTATCATTACTGTCATTTTTTAATGATTATTATGATAATAGTCATTAGCATCATGATTATCATTTTTATTATCATCATTATTGCAGTTATAATATGCTAATTATTAGCAAAAATAATAATTTTGAAAATAATAATGATAATAGTAATAATTATAATGACAATGTTAATGATATTATTATTTCTATT
>NC_091550.1:27118507-27126007 GCF_042767895.1 Penaeus vannamei | reverse complement strand
TGTCGTTATTATTATTAGGAAAAACAGAATAGTGTTGATTATTGCTATTATTGCAATTATTAGGCAAAATCAGCATTATAATTATCATTGTATCATTTTCATAATTATTGTCCTCATTACTCTCATAATTGTCATTATTATCGTCTTTATAGTCATTATTGATTCGGTTATCATCAAAATTATCATAATTAGCAGAATTATCTCTAAGATCATCATAATCATCCTTTAAACTCGAAAAAGGGGGGTTTTCGACTCATCTCTCCAAAGGCTGTATTTCGCTAGATCTCGCCGGGTTTTCGACTTTTGGGATTTTTCTACTTTTAGCTTTTTCTCATTATAGATGGGCTTTATAATGATAATTATCATTATTGTTATTATCATCATCATTATCATTAATGTCATTATCGCCCTAATCACCGTTAATATAGTCATTATAATAATCATCATCTTAATTATTAATGTCATTTTCATTATAATTATTTAAATAATGATAATGACAATAATGATAATTCTGGAAATAATAACAACAATAATAAGGATTATAATAACAATAATAGCCGTGTTATAATTACTTCTATTATTATTTCTTTTATCATTGTCGTTATTATTATTAGGAAAATCCTTAGAATAGTGTTGATTATTGCTATTATTGCAATTATTAGGCAAATCATCATTATAATTATCATTGTATGATTATTATCATAATTATTGTCCTAATTACTCTCATAATTATCATTATTGTCGTCATTAGTGATGGGGTTATCATCAAAATCATCATAATTAGCAGAATTATTGCTAAGATCATCATAATCATCCTTTAAACTCGAAAAAGGGGGGTTATCGACTTATCTCTCCAAAGGCTGTATTTCGCTAGATTTCGCCGGCTTTTCGACTTTTGGAATTTTTCTTCTTTTAGCATTTTTCCCATTATAGATGGGCTTTATAATGATAATTATCATCATCATTGTCATTATCATCATCATTATTATCATTACTGTCATTATCGCCCTAATCACCCTTAATATTGTCATTATAATAATCATCTATATTAGTAATATCATTTTCATCATTATAATTATTTTGATAATGATAATGACAATAATGATAATTCTGGAAATGATAACAACAATAATAAGGATTATAATAACAATAATAGCCGTGTTATAATTACTTCTATTATTATTTCTGTTATCATTGTCGTTATTATTATTAGGAAAATCATTAGAATAGTGTCGATTATTGTTATTATTGCAATTAATAGGCAAATCATAATTATAACTATCATTGTATAATTATTATCATAATTATTCTCCTAATTACTCTCATAATTATCATTATTATCGTCATTATTCTCATTATTAATGGAGTTATCATCAAAATCATCATAATTAGCAGAATTATTGCTAAGATCATCATAATCATCCTTTTAACTCGAAAAGGAGGGTTTTCGACTCATCTCTGGAAAGGCTGTATTTCGCTAGATTTCGCCGGTTTTTCGACTTTTGGGATTTCTCTACTTTTAGCCTTTTTCTGAATATAGATGGGCTTTATAACGATAATTATCATCATTATTGTCATTATAATCATGATGATTAATGACAATAATAATGATAATTATGATAAAATGATAGTTATAATGATAGTTTTGATAATTACTGCAATAATTTCAATAATTAAGTCTATTCTAATAATTTTCATAATAATAATGACAATAGAAATAATAATAATATCGTTATCATTGTCATTATAATTTTCTTTACTGTCATTATTATTTTTAAAATTTTCATTATTGTTATAATCATTATAAAAATAGTTATAATTATGAATATGACAATAATAATGAGCATATTAGTTATTATAACTGCAATAATAATAATTATAATAATGATAACTATGACGATAATGACTGTAATGATAATCATAAGAATAATGACAACATTGATAATAATGGTGATAATAATAATAATGACAATCGAAATAATAATAATATCATTATCATTATCATTATAATTATCATTACTGTCATTATTATTTCTAAAATTTTCATTATTGTTATCATAAGAATAATGACAATATTGATAATAATGGTGATAATAATAATCATACGTAATCATAAGTAAGAAATGTTGATTTCTTATCGCTGTTTGGTATATGATATGATGAGGTTATCACCACTAACATAACTGTTATCATGACTTGTAGTATTGTTATCATTACAAGCAGTATTGTTTTTAACATCATCATTGTTTATATTGTTATCACGACTATTATTAGATAATATTATGTTAGTGATGCTTTATGTGTCATAACAGTAGTAGTGATATTTGTCATAACAGCAGTAATATTATCATAATGATGCAATTCTGTTGATGAAAGTAATAACAATAATAATAGTGATAATAGTAAATGTATGTATATATGTATATATATATATATATATATATATATATATATATATATATATATATATATATATATATATATATATACAAGTTTCTCCTATGTAGACTCAGAATCCTTGTTTTCTTACGTATACTGCGTTCAAAGAAAACAGTGATCTTTGTCTCATGGTCTATTTCTTTTTCTCTCTCTCTTTCTCTCTTCTCTTGTCTTTCTTTTAATAGATCTCTCTATATAAACATTTGCTATTATCACTATTATTATCATTATTACTTTCATCTACAGAATTGCATCATTATGATAATATTACTGCTGTTATGACAAATATCACTACTACTGTTGACACATAAAACATCACTAACATAATATTAACTAATAATAGTCGTGATAACAATATAAACAATGATGATGTTAAAAACAATACTGCTTGTAATGATAACAATACTACTAGTCATGATAACAGTTATGATAGTGGTGATAATCTCATCATATTATTTCTATTGTCATTATTAGTCTGAAAATTATTGGAATAGACTTGTTTATTGATATTATTGTAGTAATTATCAAAATTATCATTATAATTATGAATTTATCAATATTAGTTATTATCATTGTCATTATCATCATAATTATCATCTTTATTGCAGATAATGAAGGAATTGTCATGAAAATCATCACAATTACCTGAATTAATGTTAAAATCCTCATAATTACCAATAAAAAGCGAAAAAGCTTTTTTTTCGACGTTTCTCTCAAAAGGCTGTATTAGGCAAGATTTTGCCATTTTTTCGACTTTTGGGATTTTATTACTTTTGGCCTTTATTTCATTATAAATGAACTGGATAATAATTATCATCATTATTATCATTATTATTGTTTCTATTGTAATTATTAGTCTGAACATTATTGGAATAGAGTTGATTATTGCTATTATTGCAGTAATTGTGAAAATTATCATTATAATTATGATTTTATCATTATTATTATTATTATTGTCATTATCATTGTCATTATTATCATAATTATCATCATTATTGCATATGATGAAGGAATTATCATAAAAATCATCAATTACCTGAATTAATGTTCAAATCCTTATAATTACCAATAAAAAGCGAAAAAGTTTTTTTCGACGTTTCTCTCCAAAGGCTCGATTTAGCCGTTTGTTTTCGACTTCTGGGATTTTTTTTCTTTTGGCATTTATTTCATTATAAATGAACTGGATAATAATTATTATCCTCATTGCCATTATTCTTATGGTTATTATCATTATGGTCATTATCATCATGATTATCATCATTATTATCATCATTATTACAGTTATAGTGATTATTATGCTAATTATTATACCTATTTTCATTATGAATATTTTTATAATGATAATAGCAATAATGAAAATTTTAGAATTAATAATAACAATATTGATAATTATAATGACAATCATAAAGATATTATTATTTCTATTGTCATTATTAGTCTGAAAATTATTGGAATAGAGTTGATTATTGCTATTATTGCAGTAATTGTCAAAATTATCATTATAATTATGATAATAGGAAGAATGATAATTTTAGAAATAATAATGACAATACTAAATAATTATAATGACAATGATAATGATGTTATTATTATATCTATTGTCATTATTCGTCTGAAATTTATTGGAATAGAGTTTATTATTGCTATTATTACAGTAATTATCAAAATTATCATTATAATTATGATTTTATCATTATTATCAATATTATTGTCACTATCATTGTCATTACCATCATAACTATCATCAATATTGCATATAATGAAGGAATTATCATGAAAATCATGACAATTACCTGAATTAATGTTAAAATCCTCATGATTACCAAGAAAAAGCGATAAAAGTTTTTTTTCGACGTTTCTCTCAAAAGGCTGTAATACGCTAGATTTTGCTTTTTTTCGACTTATTCTTATGATTATTATCATTATAGTCATTATCATGATTATCATCATTATTATCATCATTATTGTAGTTTTAATGATTATTATGCTAATTATTATAGCCATTTTCATCATCATAACTATTTTCATAATGATAATAGCAATAATGATAATTTTAGAAATAATAATGACAATAGTAATAATTATAATGACAAGGATAATGATGTTATTATTATTTCTATTGTAATTATTTGTTTGAAAATTATTGGAATAGAGTTGATTTTTGCTATTATTGCAGTAATTATCCAAATCATCATTATAATTATGATTTTGTCATTATTATCATTACTGTTGTCATCATCATTGTCATTATCATCATAATTATCATCATTATTGCATATAATGAAGGAATTATCATGAAAATCATCACAATTACCTGAATTAATGTTAAAATCCTCATAATTCCCAATAAAAAGCGAAAAAGCTTTTTTTCGACGTTTCTCTCAAAAGGCTGAAATAGGCAAGATTTTGCCGTTTTTTCGACTTATGGAATTTTATTACTTTTGGCCTTTATTTAATTGTAAATGGACTGGATAATAATTATCATCATTATTATCATTACTGTCATTATTCTTATGATTATCATTATAGTCATTATTATCATTATTATCATTACATTATCATTATAATTGCAGTTATAATTATTATTATGCTAATTTTAATAGCTATTTTCATGATCATAACTATTTTTATAACGATAATAGCAATAATCATAATTTTAGAAATAATAATGACAATAGTAATGATTATAATGACAATGATAATGATGTTATTATTATTTCTTTTGTCATCATTAGTCTGAAAATTATTGGAATAGAGTTGATTATTGCTATTATTGCAGTAATTATAAAAATTATCATTATAATTATGATTTTATCATTATTATCATTATTATTATCATTGCATATAATGGAGGAATTATCATGAAAATCATCACAATTACCTGAATTAATGTTAAAATCCTCATAATTACCAATAAAGAGTGAAAAACGTTTTTTTCGACGTTTCTTTCAAATGGCTAGATTGAGCCGTTTTTTCGAATTTTGGGATTTTATTTCTTTTGGCCTTTATTTCATTATAAATGGACTGGGTGATAATTATTATCCTCATTGTCATTATTCTTATGATTATCATTATAGTCATTATCATCATGATTATCATCATTATTATCATTATTGCAATTATAATGATTATTATGCTAGTTATTTTAGATATTTTCATTATAACTATTTGATAATGATAATAGCAATGATGATAATTTTAGTTGATTATTGCTATTATATCAGTAATTATCAAAATTATCATTATAATTATTATATTTTCATTATTATTGTCATTTTCATTGTCATTATCATCATAATTATCATCATTATTGCATATAATGAAGGAATTATCATGAAAATCATCACAATTACCTGAATTAATGTTAAAATCCTCATAATTACCAAAAGCAAAAAAGTTTTTTTTCCAACGTTTCTCTCAAAAAGCTGTAATACGCTAGAATTTGCCATTTTTTCGGCTTTTGGGATTTTAATACTTTTGGCCTTTATTTCATTATAAATGGACTGGATAATAATTATTACCATCATTATTATCATTACTGTCATTATTCTTATGATTATTATCATTATGGTCATTATCATTATGATTATCATCATTATCATCAATATTGCAGTTATAATGATTATTATGCTAATTATTATAGCTATTTTCATCATTATAACCCTTTTTATATTGATAATAGCAATAATGATAATTTTGGAAATAATAATGTCAATAATAATAATTATAATGACAATGATGATGATATTATTATTTATATTGTAATTATTAGTCTGGAAACTTTTTGGAAGAGTTGATTATATCTATTATTGCAGTAATTATCAAAATTATGACTATAAATATCATTATCATTATTATTATTGTCATTATCATTGTTATCATCATAATTATCATTATTTCATATAATGAAGGAATTATCATGAAAATCATCACCATTACTTGAATTAATATTCAAATCCTCATAATTACCAATAAAAAGCGAAAAAGGTTTTTTTTTTCGGCGTTTCTCTCAAAAGGCTGTAATAGGTAAGATTTTGAGTTTTTTTGACTTTAGCGATTTAAATATTTATAGCCTTTATTACATTCATGATAATTTTAGAAATAATGACAATAGCAATATTTATAATGACAATGATAATCATGTTTTTATTATTTCTATTGTCATTATTAGTCTGATTTTTTAAATACAGTTGATTATTGCTATTATTGCAGTAATTATCAAAATTATCATTATAATTTTGATTTTATCCTTATTATTGTCATTATCATTGTCATTATCATCATAATTATCATTATTGCATATAATGAAGGAATCATCATGAAAATCATCACAATTACCTGAATTAATGTTAAAATGCTCATGATTACCAATAAAAAGCGAAAAAGGTTTTTTTTCGACGCTTCTCTCAAACGGCTGTAATAGGCTAGGTTTTGTCGTTTTTTCGACTTTTCTGATTTTACTACTTTTGGCCTTTATTATATTATAAATAGACTGGATAATAATTATTATAATCATTATTATCATTACTGTCATTATTCTCATGATTATTATCATTACTGTCATTATTCTTATGATTATTATCATTATAGTCATTATCATCATGATTATCATCATTATTGTCATCATTATTGCAGTTATAATGATTATTATGCTAATTATTATAGGTATTTTCATCATCATAACTATTTTTATAATGATTATAGCAATAATGATAATTTTAGAAATAATAATGACAATAGTAATAATTAAAATGACAAGGATAATGGTTTTATTATTATTTCTATTGTCATTATTAGTCTGAAAATTATTGGAATAGAGTTGATTATTGCAATTATTGCAGTAATTATCAAAATTATCATTATGATTATGATTTTATCATTATTATCATTATTATTATCATTATCATTGTCATTATCATCATAACTATCATCACTATTGTATATAATGAAGGAATTATCATGAAAATCATCACAATTACCTGAATTAATGTTAAAATCCTTATAATTACCAATAAAAAGCGAAAAAAAAGTTTTTTTTCGACGTTTCTCTCACAAGGCAAG
>NC_091550.1:27106699-27109199 GCF_042767895.1 Penaeus vannamei | reverse complement strand
TATTCACAATGGAAACCAAACACCTAGTGTATGAATATTTTTACCATACATTCGTTTGTCTCATGAAGCATGTTACAATCTACAAAACAATGTTCCAATCACACAGCCAAACATACAGCTCTATCAAAAACCACGACACACAATACACAAATACGTATTGTACAGACACACATACCTTAATGAGTTGAGCCCTTCGCTCTCCCTGGAGATGCTGCCCGAGGACGACCGCTGGCGAATGACCTCTTCGGCGTCGTCTAGGAAGGCCAGGCAGACGCTCCGCCTCGCCGTCGCCGTCTTGCCCCCGGTGCTCCTCGACGGCATCTCCTCCGCCAGAGGATGCGTGTTTGTTGATCTGCGGAAATGAAGATCTTTGTTGGTAACCATATAAAATGACTTCAAATGAGACTTTCAGGTAAGATATCTGAGGAACATTAAGTGCCAATAATATCTCTCATGTAATACATTTTAGACTTATTTACACAAATCTGTATAGCTATATATCTGCAATTATAATTTCTGTGTCAATGCTAAATCTAGAAAAATAACTGCTGAAAGCGACACCCTCAGCCAGGGGCGTGGAAACGCCTGTTGTTCAAAATCAACACAGCAATCCAGCCCAAGAACCCTAGCCTTGGCACTCTCCCCATCCGTGCAATGCCATTTTGCCACCATCCTGCCAAGCACCAACGACTGCTAGGGTTTCGCACTGGCAGTAGGTTTACACGGTCGATAGGAAAAGACCTCCACAGCACTGACAAGGCAGCGAGCCTCTGCTCTCGCAGCCAGATGGTGTTGATGCAATGGTAGAAAACCCACCATGCACAAACTAGACTGATTGAAATAAATGAGACAGCAGTTTCGGAATCTCCTGAATCCATCGGTTGTCCCATTTATTCCAATATATCTAGTTTGTGCATTGTGGGTTTTTCAGCCATAAACATATGTATACATGCATACATATATTGTGCTTGAAAAGACAGAAAAAAAAAATATACACACAAAGATATGCTCACACATAAAAAGTTTGGCCACCAAAGTTCTGTCATAGTAATAGTACAGTAATAGTATCGATGTGGGATTTTATCTGGTAACTCTGTAGTGAACAATATATATAAAGCCTCCTTGGTAGTGGACGAAAAGCATAAAAAAGTTACTGACCAGACCAGCAAAAAAACTTTCCTTGCAAACTTTCCTTCATATTTGTAATTATCAAAACACACATCATGTGAGCACTGATAAAGATGTTGGTTCAAACCCTATATATGTATGACGTGACTGTCATGTCACGAAAGAAATTGGTTTGAGGGGCGTGTGATGTGAACATGCCATCATGGGAGCAACAAGCAGAGGGCCAGTGACGGGAACTTGCTGTCATGAATTCGGCTGAAGGCTGGCTTGACAGGAGTGTCCTACCACGAGTGCACGACGCTCTTGGAGGATGATTAAAAGAAGATGAAAAGTTTAGAAATAAAAACTAGTCCTGTACTTCTGAACAATGACGACAGAAGGATATGTGAAACCAAAGTTTACAGGCGAGAGAAAATATATGAAATGTGGAAAAATGAATTACAACAGAAATCCTGTTGATGGAAGAGGAAATGTTAGTGTTACAAATGTGGTTCAATGTTTCCCTATGAAACTCGATGCCCCAAGAGAATATATGATGTGAAAAGTGAAGATGAGGAATAAAATGGAGAATGTGTCGTCACAATTGATGAAGGACGCAGAAGACTAGTAGGAGAATCTTCTAACAGTGCAGGGGTATATTCAGCATGTTCTCCAACAGTATATGGAGTAAGATAGATTTAAAAATACCTTGAAGCCTTGAAGAAGACATGACAAAAGTCAAAGTCGAAAAGAGTTCCATGAGTTTCAAATTTGGAGATGGAAAAATAAAGAAATACAGTGAACCCCTTTTTGGGGCTTTTCCCGGGGGGGTTTTTAAAAAAAAGGGTTTCCAAAAAAAAAAAAAAACCCGGGGTTTTAAAAAAAGGGGTACATATTAAACCCTAATGTTATTGATACAGGTAGAGAAGAAGCGGAGAGACTGTTTAGCCAATCAGAATGCAGAACACAATGCACTATGCAAATCCGTGAAGCAGCGAGAACGTGAAAGGTGAACCGCGTTATAGCGAGGGTTCACTGTAACAGAATGGAAAAATTGTCTGCTTCTGTTTTCCATCTTTCAGTTTCTGCTGTGCTATCTTTCTATGCTCACCCTCTAATTTGGCATATTTATTGTCTTTATGAAGAGCATAATGTTGTGCATTGAATTTCTTAACCGTCGCAATTGCGCTATCACAAAGCAGACATTTTGCCTCCAATATTCACTAAAAAATATTGTAATTCCCATTCTTCCTTGATTCTATTTTCTTTTTTCAAAGTTCGTTTCAGTTTCTTATACTTATGGGTTGAAAACTTTTTCTTCTAAAATACCAATAGAATATATATAATGAATTAGAAAGGCCGGCCGCACACTGGCCCAGAAAAAAACGATTTC
>NC_091550.1:27091534-27094034 GCF_042767895.1 Penaeus vannamei | reverse complement strand
ATGGTAATGGCAATAAAAATGATAAAATCATAGTTATATGAATAATTTTGGTAATTACTGCAATAATAGCATTAAGTAACTCTATTCCAATAATTTTCATGCTAATAATGGTAATAGAAATAATAATATCATTATCATTGTCATTATAATTATTATTATTGTGATTATTATTTCTAAAATTATCATTATTGCTATTATTATTATATAAATAGTTATATATTATTATTGTCATTATTATTTCTAAAATTATCATTATTGCTATTATCATTATATAAATAGTTATGATGATAAAAATAGCAATAATAATTATTATCACTGCAATAATGATGATAATAATAATGATAATCATGATGATAATGATTATAATGATAATAATCATGAAAATAATGACAGTAATGATAATAATGATGATAATAATTTTTAATCAGTCCACTTATAATGAAATAAAGGCTAGAAGTAATAAAATCCCATAAGTCGAAGAAACGGCAAAATCTAGCGTATTACAGCCTTTTGAGACAAACGTCGAAAAAAAACCTTTTTCGCTTTTTAATGGTAATTATGAGGATTTTCGAAAGCGGACATTCATGTGCAAGCGTTGTTTTGCAGACTACCTTTTTATGGCAGATTTAATTAGTAACAATAATCGAAATTGCTATTGTCAGGCCAACTGCACACTGCTCCAGATTAACGGTCATATAATAATGATAAATATATAATAAATATATAAAAATAATAATAAATATAATGACGATCAATCAGCATCCGAAACCATGTTCTTGGAATCTTGGTCTTGACTTTAGCATAATTATGTTTTGCTTGAAAACCGTCATTTGATATTATTTCTATATTAATTGGGTAATAATAAAAGTAATAATTGCAGAAAAAAATATTACAAATCTAAATATTATTCTCGAATGGTAGTGACGATTTCCGAATTCAAGAAAAGAATATAATGGATGCAGGTTTGTCATGTCCTTTCCGAAATCGTTTTTTCTGGGCCAGTGTGCGGCCGGCCTTTCTAATTCATTATATATATTTTATTGGTATTTTAGAAGAAAAAGTTTTCAACCCATAAGTATAAGAATCTGGAACGAACTTTGAAAAAAGAAAATAGAATCAAGGAAGAATGGGAATTACAATATTTTTTAGTGAATATTGGAGGCAAAATGTCTGCTTTGTGATAGCGCAATAGCGACGGTTAAGAAATTCAATGCACAAAAACATTATGCTCTTCATAAAGACAATAAATATGCCAAATTAGAGGGTGAGCATAGAAAGATTGCAGAAACTGAAAGATGGAAAACAGAAGCAGACAATTTTTCCATTCTGTTACAGTGAACCCTCGCTATAACGCGGTTCACCTTTCACGTTCTCGCTGCTTCACGGATTTGCATTGTGCATTGTGTTCTGCATTCTGATTGGCTAAACAGTCTCTCCGCTTCTTCTCTACCTGTATCAGTAACATTAGGGTTTAATATGTACCCTATCACGGGTTCTTTTTGGAACGTAACCCCCGCGAAAAACGAGGGTTCACTGTATTTCTTTATTTTTCCATCTCCAAATTTGAAACTCATGGAACTCTTTTCGACTTTGACTTTTGTCATGTCTTCTTCAAGGCTTCAAGGTACTTTTAAATCTATCTTACTCCATATACTGTTGGAGAACATGCTGAATATAACCCTGCACTGTTAGAAGATTCTCCTACTAGTCTTCTGCGTCCTTCATCAATTGTGAGGAAACATTCTCCATTCTATTCCTCATCTTCACTTTTCACATCATATATTCTCTTGGGGCATCGAGTTTCAAGGGAAACATTGAACCACATTTGTAACACGAACATTTCCTCTTCCATCAACAGCATTTCTGTTGTAATTCATTTTTCCACATTTCATATATTTTCTCTCGCCTGTAAACTTTGGTTTCACATATCCTTCTGTCGTCATTGTTCAGAAGCACAGCACTAGTTTTTATTTCTAAACTTTTCATCTTCTTTTAGTCATCCTCCAAGAGCGTCGTGCACTCGTGGCAGGACACTCCTGTCAAGCCAGCCTTCAGCCGAATTCATGACAGCAAGTTCCCGTCACTGGCCCTCTGCCTGTTGCTCCCATGATGGCATGTTCACATCACCCGCCCCTCAAGCCAATTTCTTTCGTGACATGACAGTCACGTCATACATATATAGGGTTTGAACCAACATCTTTATCAGTGCTCACATGATGTGTGTTTTGATAATTACAAATATGAAGGAAAGTTTGCAATGAAAGCTTTTTTGCTGGTCTGGTCAGTAACTTTTTTATGCTTTTCGTCCACTGCCAAGGAGGCTTTATATATATTGTTCACTACAGAGTTACCAGATAAAATCCCACATCGATACTATTACTGTACTATTACTATGACAGAACTTTGGTGGCCAACTGTACATATGTATGCATGTGTGAGCATATCTTTGTGTGTATATCTCTGTCTTTTCAAGCACAATATATGTATGCATGTATACATA
>NC_091550.1:27076729-27081034 GCF_042767895.1 Penaeus vannamei | reverse complement strand
CGATTTATAATGAAATAAAGGTAAGAAGAAATATAATCCCACAAGTCGAAAAAACAGCATAATCTAGCGTATTACAGCCTTTTGAGAGACACGTTGAAAAACCACCCTTTTAGCTTATAATGGTAATTATGAGGATTTTAACATTAATTCAGGTAATCATGATGATTTTCATGATAATTCCTTTATGATTGACAATAATGATGATAATTATGATGATAATGACAATGATAATGACAATAATTATGATATCATAATCATAATGATAATTTTGATAATTACTGCAATAATTAACTCTATTCCAATAATTTTCAAACTAATGGCAATACAAATAATAATAACATCATTATCATTATCATTAAAATTATTGTTATTGTCATTATTATTTCTAAAATTATCATTATTGCTATTATCATTACATAAATAGTTATAATGATAAAAATAGCAATAATAATTAGCATAATAATTATTATAACTACAATAGTGATTATAATAATGATAATCATCATGATAATGACTATAATGATTATAATTATGAAAATAATGGAAGTATTGAAAATAATGTTGATAATTATTATTCAGTCCATTTATAATGAAATAAAGGCCACAAGTAATAAAATCCGAAAAGTCGAAATTCGGCAAAATCTATCGTATTACAGCTTTTTGAGAGAAACGTCGAAAAAAAAACTTTTTCGCTTTTTAATGGTAATTATGAGGATTTTCACATTAATTGATGATTTTCATGATTCCTTTATTATTGACAATAATGATGAAAATGACAATGATAATGGCAATAATGATGGTAAAATCATAATTATAATGATAATTTTGATAATTACCGCACTAATAGCAATAATTAACTCTATTCCAATAATTTTCATACTAATAATGGCAATAGAAATAATAATAACATCATTATCCTTGTCATAATAATTATTATTATTGTCATTATTATTTATAAAATTATTATTATTGCTATTATCATTTTATAGATGATTATAATGATAAAAATAGCAATAATAATTAGCATAATAATTATTATAACTGCAATAATGGTGATGATAATAATGATAATCATGATGATAATGACTATGATGATAATAGTCATGAAAATAATGACAGTAATGATAATGAAGATAATAAATACTATTCAGTCCATTTAAAATAAAATAAAGGCCAGAAGTAATAAAATCCCAAAAGTCGAAAAAACAGCAAAATCTAGCGCATTACAGCCTTTTGAGAGAAACGTCGAAAAAAAAACTTATTCGCTTTTTAATGGTAATTATGATGATTTTAACATTACTTCAGGTAATTAAGATGATTTTCATGATAATTCTTTTATTATTGACAATAATGATAATTATGATGATAATGGCAATAATAATGATAAAATCATAATTATAATGATAATTTTGATAATTACTGCAATAATTAACTCTATTCCAATAATACTAATTATACTAATAATTCTAATCATACTAATAATCGCAATAGAATTAATAATAACATCATTATCATGGTCATTCGAAAAAACGGCAAAATCAAGCGAATTATAGCCTTTTGAGAGCAACGTCGAAAGAAACCCTTTTTCGCATTTATTGGTAATTATGAGGATTTTAACATTAATTCAGGTAATTATGATGATTTTAATGATAATTCCTTTATCATTGACAATAATGATGATAATTATGATGATAATGACAATGGTAATGACAATAAAAATGATAAAATCATAGTTATATGAATAATTTTGGTAATTACTGCAATAATAGCATTAATTAACTCTATTCCAATAATATTCATGCTAATAATGGCAATAGATATAATAATATCATTATCATTGTCATTATAATTATTGTTATTGTGACTATTATTTCTAAAATTATCATTATTGGTATTATTATTATATAAATAGTTATATATTATTATTATCATTATTATTTCTAAATTATCATTATTGCTATTATCATTATATAAATAGTTATGATGATAAAAATAGCAATAATAATTATTATCACTGCAATAATGGTGATAATAATAATGATAATCATGATAATTATAATGATAATAATCATGAAAATAATGACAGTAATGATAATAATGATGATAATAATTTTTAATCAGTCCACTTATAATGAAATAAAGGCTAGAAGTAATAAAATCCCATAAGTCGAAGAAACGGCAAAATCTAGCGTATTACAGCCTTTTGAGACAAACGTCGAAAAAAAAACATTTTTCGCTTTTTAATGGTAATTATGAGGATTTTCGAAAGCAGACATTCATGTGCAAGCGTTGTTTTGCAGACTACCTTTTTATGGCAGATTTAATTAGTAACAATAATCGAAATTGCTATTGTCAGGTCTACTGCACACTGCACCAGATTAACGGTCATATGATAATAATGATATAATAAATATATAAAAATAATAATAAATATAATGACATGATCAATCAGTATCCGAAACCATGTTCTTGGAATCTTGGTCTTGACTTTAGCATAATTATGTAATTGTTTTGCTTGAAAACCGTCAATATTTGACATTATTTCTATATTAATTGGGTAATGATAATAAAAGTAATAATTGCAGAAAAAAATATTACAAATCTAAATATTATTCTCGAATGGTAGTGACGATTTCCGAATTCAAGAAAAGAATATAATGGATGCAGGTTTGTCATGTCCTTTCCGAAATCGTTTTTTTTTTTTTCTGGGCCAGTGTGCGGCCGGCCTTTCTAATTCATTATATATATTCTATTGGTATTTTAGAAGAAAAAGTTTTCAACCCATAAGTATAAGAAACTGAAACGAACTTTTCAAAAAGAAAATAGAATCAAGGAAGAATGGGAATTACAATATTTTTTAGTGAATATTGGAAGCAAAATGTCTGCTTTGTGATAGCGCAATTGCGACGGTTAAGAAATTCAATGCACAACAACATTATGCTCTTCATAAAGACAATAAATATGCCAAATTAGAGGGTGAGCATAGAAAGATAGCACAGCAGAAACTGAAAGATGGAAAACAGAAGCAGACAATTTTTCCATTCTGTTACAGTGAACCCTCGCTATAACGCGGTTCACCTTTCACGTTCTCGCTGCTTCACGGATTTGCATTGTGCATTGTGTTCTGCATTCTGATTGGCTAAACAGTCTCTCCGCTTCTTCTCTACCTGTATCAATAACATTAGGGTTTAATATGTACCCTATCACGGGTTCTTTTTGGAACGTAACCCCCGGGAAAAGCGAGGGTTCACTGTATTTCTTTATTTTTCCATCTCCAAATTTGAAACTCATGGAACTCTTTTCGACTTTGACTTTTGTCATGTCTTCTTCAAGGCTTCAAGGTACTTTTAAATCTATCTTACTCCATATGCTGTTGGAGAACATGCTGAATATAACCCTGCACTGTTAGAAGATTCTCCTACTAGTCTTCTGCGTCCTTCATCAATTGTGATGAAACATTCTCCATTCTATTCCTCATCTTCACTTTTCACATCATATATTCTCTTGGGGCATCGAGTTTCCTAGGGAAACATTGAACCACATTTGTAACACTAACATTTCCTCTTCCATCAACAGGATTTCTGTTGTAATTCATTTTTCCACATTTCATATATTTTCTCTCGCCTGTAAACTTTGGTTTCACATATGCTTCTGTCGTCATTGTTC
This sequence comes from Penaeus vannamei, assembly GCF_042767895.1. Lineage (NCBI taxonomy): Eukaryota > Metazoa > Arthropoda > Malacostraca > Decapoda > Penaeidae > Penaeus > Penaeus vannamei. The sequence goes on along the minus strand of NC_091550.1, from coordinate 27,077,368 downwards.
AGAAGTACAGCACTAGTTTTTATTTCTAAACTTTTCATCTTCTTTTAATCATCCTCCAAGAGCGTCGTGCACTCGTGGCAGGACACTCCTGTCAAGCCAGCCTTCAGCCGAATTCATAACAGCAAGTTCCCGTCACTGGCCCTCTGCCTGTTGCTCCCATGATGGCATGTTCACATCACCCGCCCCTCAAGCCAATTTCTTTCGTGACATGACAGTCACGTCATACATATATAGGGTTTGAACCAACATCTTTATCAGTGCTCACATGATGTGTGTTTTGATAATTACAAATATGAAGGAAAGTTTGCAAGGAAAGTTTTTTTGCTGGTCTGGTCAGTAACTTTTTTATGCTTTTCGTCCACTACCAAGGAGGCTTAATATATATTGTTCACTACAGAGTTACCTGATAAAATCCCACATCGATACTATTACTGTACTATTACTATGACAGAACTTTGGTGGCCAACTGTATGTGTGAGCATATCTTTGTGTGTATATCTCTGTCTTTTCAAGCACAATATATGTATGCATGTATACATATGTTTATGGCTGAAAAACCCACAATGCACAAACTAGATATATTGAAATAAATGGGACAACCGATGGATTCAGGAGATTCCGAAACTGCTGTCTCATTTA
>NC_091550.1:27061729-27066729 GCF_042767895.1 Penaeus vannamei | reverse complement strand
GACTAATAATGACAATAGAAATAATAATAACATCATTATCCTTGTCATTATAATTATTACTATTGTTATTATTATTTCTAAAATTATCATTATTGCTATTATCATTATAAAAATAGTTATGATGATGAAAATAGCTATACTAATGACCATAATGATAATTATAACTGCAATAATGATGATAATGTTGATAATCATGATGATCATGAGTATAATGATAATAATCATAGGAATAATGACAGTTATAATAATAATGATAATAATTATTATCCAGTCCATTTATAATGAAATAAAGGCCAAAAGTAATAAAATCCCAGAAGTAAAAAAAAAACGGCAAAATCTAGCCTATTACAGCCTTTTGAGAGAAACGTCGAAAAAAACCTTTTTCGCTTTTTATTAGTAATTATGAGGATTTTAACATTAATTCAGGTAATTGTGATGATTTTCATGACAATTCCTTCATTATATGCAATAAAGATGATAATTATGATGATAATGACAATGATAATGACTAATATTGATAAAATCATAATTTTAATAATAATTTTGATAATTACTACAATAATATCAATAAACAAGTCTATTCCAATAATTTTCAGACTAATAATGACAATAGAAATAATATGATGAGATTATCACCACTATCATAACTGTTATCATTACAAGCAGTATTGTTTTTAACATCATCATTGTTTATATTGTTATCACGACTATTATTAGTTAATATTATGTTAGTGATGTTTAATGTGTCAACAGTAGTAGTGATATTTGTCATAACAGCAGTAATATTATCATAATGATGCAAATTATAAAATAATTATAATGATGTAAATGACATTAATAATTAAGATAATGATTATTATAATGATTATATAAAGGATGATTAGGGCGATAATGATAGTATTGATAATAATGATGATGATAATGACAATAATGATGATAATTATCATTATAAAGCCCATCTATAATGAGAAAAAGGCTAAAAGTAGAAAAATCTCAAAAGTCGAAAAACAGGCGAAATCTAGCGAAATACAGCCTTCGGAGAGATGAGTCGAAAACCCCCCTTTTTCGAGTTTAAAGGATGATTATGATGATCTTAACAATAATTCTGCTAATTATGATGATTTTGATGATAACCCCATTAATAATGAGAATAATGACGATAATAATGATAATCATAAGAGTAATTAGGACAATAATTATAATAATAATTATACAATGATAGTTATAATGATGATTTGCCTATTAATTGCAATAATAGCAATAATCGACACTATTCTAATGATATTCCTAATAATAATAACGACAATGATAACAGAAATAATAATAAAAGTAATTATAACACGGCTATTATTGTTATTATAATCCTTATTATTGTTGTTATCATTTCCAGAATTATCATTATTGTCATTATCATTATCAAAATAATTATAATGATGAAAATGACATTAATAATATAGATGATGATTATTATAATGACTATATTAAGGGTGATTAGGGCGATAATGACAGTAATGATAATAATGATGATGATAATGACAATATGGATGACAATTATCATTATAAAGCTCATCTATAAAGGGAAAAAGGCTAAAAGAAGAAAAATTCCAAAAGTCGAAAAACCGGCGAAATCTAGCGAAATACAGCCTTTGGAGAGATAATTCGATAACCCCCCTTTTTCGAAGTTAAAGGATGATCATGATGATCTTAGCAATAATTCTGCTAATTATGATGATTTTGATGATAACCCAATCAATAATGACAATAATGACGATAATAATGATAATTATGAGAGTAATTATGATAATAATTATGATAATAATTATAAAATGATAATTATAATAATGATTTTCCTAAGAATTGCAATAATAGCAATGATAAACACTATTCTAATGATTTTCCTAATAATAATAAAGACAATGATAACAAATAATATTAAAAGTAATTATAACACGGCAATTATTCTTATTATAATCCTTATTATTGTTGTTATTACCAGAATTATCATTATTGTCATTATCATTATTCAAATAAATATAATGATGAAAATGACATTAATAATTAAGATGATTATAATAATGACTATATTAAGGGTGATTAAGGCGATAATGACAGTAATGATAATAATGATGATGATAATGACAATAATGATGATAATTATCATTATAAAGCCCATCTATAATGAGAAAATGGCTAAAAGTAGAAAAATCTCAAAAGTCGAGAAAATAGGAAAATAATTATGATAATAATTATACAATGATAATTGTAATGATGATTTGCCTAATAATTGCAATAATAGCAATAATCGACACTATTCTAATGATTTTCCTAATAATAATAACGACAATGATAACAGAAATAATAATAGAAGTAATTATAACACGGCTATTATTGTTATTATAATCCTTATTATTGTTGCTATTATTTCCAGAATTATCATTATTGTCATTATCATTATCAAAATAATTATAATGATGAAAATGACATTAATAATTAAGATGATGATTATTATAATGACTATATTAAGGGTGATTAGGGCGATAATGACAGTAATGATAATAAAGATGATGATAATGACAATAATGATGATAATTATCATTATAAAGCTCATCTATAATGAGAAAAAGGCTAAAAGTAGAAAAATCTCAAAAGTCGAAAAACCGGCGAATTCTAGCATAATACAGCCTTTGGAGAGATGATTCGAAAACTCCCCTTTTTCGAGTTTAAAGGATGATTATGATGAACTTAGCAATAATTCTGCTAATTATGATGATTTTGATGATAAACCCATCAATAATGACAATAATGACGATAATAATGATAATTATGAGAGTAATTAGGACTATAATTATGATAATAATCATACAATGATAATTATAATGATGATTTGCGTAATAATTGCAATAATAGCAATAATGATCTTCCTAATAATAATAACGACAATGATAATAGAAATAATAATAGAAGTAATTATAACACGGCTATTATTGTTATTATAATCCTTATTATTGTTGTTATTATTTCCAGAATTATCATTATTGTCATTATCATTATTAAAATAATTATGATGAAAATAACAATAATTAAGATGATGATGATTATAATGACTATATTAAGGGTGATTATGGCGATAATGACAGTAATGATAATGATGATGATAATAACAATAATGATAATTATCAATAGAAAGCCCATCTATAATGAGAAAAAGGCTAAAAGTAGAAAAATTTCAAAAGTCGAAAAAACGGCGAGATCTAGCGAAATACAGCCTTTGGAGAGATGAGTCGAAAACCCCTCTTTTTCGAGTTTAAAGGATGATTATGATGATTTTAGCAATAATTCTGCTAATTATGATGATTTTGATGATAACCGAATCAATAATGACAATAATGACGGTAATAATGTTAGTTATGAGAGTAATTAGGACAATAATTATGATAATAATTATAGATTGATGATTATAATGAAGATTTGCCTAATAATTGCAATAATAGCAATAATCAACACTATTCTAATGATTTTCCTAATAATAATAACGACAATGATAATAGAAATAATAATAGAAGTAATCATAACATGGCTATTATTGTTATTATAATCCTTATTATTGTTGTTATTATTTACAGACTTATCATTATTGTCATTATCATTATTAAAATAATCATAATGATGAAAATGACATTAATAATATAGATGATGATTATTATAATGACTATATTAAGGGTGATTAGGGCGATAATGAAAGTAATGATAATAATGATGATGATAATGACAATGATAATGATAATTGTCATTATAATGCACATCTATAATAAGAAAAAGGTTAAAAGTAGAAAAATCTCAAAAGTAGATAAACCGGCGAAATCTAGCGAAATATAGACTTTGGAGAGATGAGTCGAAAACCCATCTTTTTCGAGTTTAAAGGATGATAATGATGATCTTAGCAAGAATTCTGCTAATTATGATGATTTTGATGATAACCCCATCAATAATGACGATAATAATGATAATTATGAGAGTAATTAGGACAATAATTATGATAATAATAATACAATAATAATTATAATGATGATTTGCGTAATAATTGCAATAATAGCAATAATCAACACTATTCTAATGATTTTCCTAATAATAATAACGACAATGATAACAGAAATAATAATAGAAGTAATTATAACACGGCTATTATTGTTATTATAATCCTTATTATTGTTGTTATTATTTCCAGAATTATCATTATTGTCATTATCATTATTAAAATAATTATAATGAAAATGACATTAATAATTAAGATGATTATTATAATGACTATATTAAGGGTGATTAGGGCGATAATGACTAATGATAATAATGATGGTGATAATGACAATAATGATAATTATCATTAGAAAGCCCATCTATAATGAGAAAAAGGCTAAAAGTAGAAAAATCTCAAAACTCGAAAAAACGGCGAGATCTAGCGAAATACAGCCTTTGGAGAGATGAGTCGAAAACCCCTCTTTTTCGAGTTTAAAGGATGATTATGATGATTTTAGCAATAATTCTGCTAATTATGATGATTTTGATGATAACCGAATCAATAATGACAATAATGACGGTAATAATGTTAGTTATGAGAGTAATTAGGACAATAATTATGATAATAATTATACAATGATAATTATAATGAAGATTTGCCTAATAATTGCAATAATAGCAATAATCAACACTATTCTAATGATTTTCCTAATAACAATAACGACAATGATAATAGAAATAATAATAGAAGTAATCATAACATGGCTATTATTGTTATTATAATCCTTATTATTGTTGTTATTATTTCCAGAATTATCATTATTATCATTATCATTATTTAAATAATTGTAATGATGAAAATGACATTAATAATTAAGATACTGATTATTATAATGACTAAATTAAGGGTGATTAGGGCGATAATGAGAGTAATGATAATAATGATGATAATAACAATTATGATGATAATTATCATTATAAAGCCC
>NC_091550.1:27051729-27054229 GCF_042767895.1 Penaeus vannamei | reverse complement strand
GCAAAACCTAGCGTATTACAGCCTTATGAGAGAAATGTCGAAAAAAAACCTTTTCGCTTTCTATTCGAAATTACGAGGATTTTAACATTTTATGCAATAATGATGATAATTATGATGATGACAATGAGAATGACAATAATAATGATAATGATAAAATCATAATTATAATGATAATTTTGATAATTACTGCAATAATAGCAATAATCAACTCTATTCCAATAATAATGACAATAGAAATAATAATATCATTATCATTGTCATTATAATTATTACTATTGTCATTATTATTTCTAAAATTATCATTATTGCTATTATCATTATAAAAATAGTTATGATGATGAAAATAGCTATAATAATGAGCCTAGTAATCATTATAACTGCAATAATCATGATAATAATGATGATAATCATGATAATGACTATAATGATAATAATCATAAAAATAATGACAGTAATGATAATAATGATAATAATTATTATCCAATCCATTTATAATGAAATAAAGGCCAAAAGTAATAAAATTCCAAATTTTTATTATCATTATTGCCATTATTATTATAAAAATAGTTATGATGATGAAAATAGCTATAATAATGAGCATAATAATCATTATAACTGCAATAATGATAATAATCATGATGACAATGACTATAATGATAATAATCATAAGAATAATAACAGTAATGATAATATTGATGATAATCATTATTATCCAGTCCATTTATAATGAAACAAAGGCCAAAAGTAATAAAACCCCAAAATGATGATAATGATGGCATTAATGATAATAATGATGATTATCATTATAAAGCCCATGCATAATGAAAAAAGGCTAAAAGTATAAAAATTCCCAAAAGGCGAAAAAACACCGAAATCATGCGAGATTTAGCCTTTTGGGAATTTTTATTCTTAATGTCATTATTATTGTCATTATTAATGGGATTGTCATCAAAATCATCATAATTAGCAGAATCATTGCAAAAATCATCATAATTATCCCTTAAACTCGAAAAAGGGGGTTTGTAGACCATTCTCTCAAAAGGCTAAATCTCGCAAGATTTTTGCAATGATTTTGCTAATTATGATGATTTTGATGACAATCCCATTAATAATGAACATAATAATGACATTAATTTTGATAATTATGACATTAATTAAGATAATTATGATAAAATGATGATTATAATGATAATTTGCGTAATTAATGCAATGATAGCAATAATCAACAGTATTCTAATGATTTTCATGATAATACCAATAATAATAACGATAATGATAATAAAAATTTGGGATTTTATTATTTTTGGCCTTTATTTCATTATAAATGGACTAGATAATAATTAGTAAGATAATCATCATTATTATCATTAATGCCATCATTATCATCATTTTGGGGTTTTATTACTTTTGGCCTTTGTTTCATTATAAATGGACTGGATAATAATGATTATCATCATTATTATGACTGAAACACATTCTAGGGAAACATTGGTATTCAAGGAAATTACTAGGTTATAAGATTAAGACATTGAGTAAACTATGACAAAAAAACGCAAGTCAAGAAATTTATAAAATCATTCAAATCAAAATAACATATTATTGAATACAATACATCATTACAATTGAAACATATTATAATGAAACTTTTGTAATGACGTGACATTTAATGGAGAAAACTTGAGCTGAAATGGGACGAAATTACGATCAAAACCCCTGGCGTCATCAAGGCAAAACCGGCAAGATCAAACTCGGCAAATACTATATATAAACCTTGAATATGGGAATTTTACACACTTATCTCGAAACTAGGGATGTTAATTAATACATTGGTAACAATAATACAGAATACTTGCCATAATTATTACAAAAAAACTACTGAGAGAGCTGGTCAGTAACGATCCTTGTTTAAACTCAATGAAGAAAGGCCTCTGAGCGGGCAAATGACAAGAGCGCTCCAGCCTGCACAAAATGTCCGAAAAGGTAAACTTGAGTGAACAATTCTAGGTGGACTATCTTAAAATTTCAGTATCAATGAAGGAGAGATATTCATTTAAGTTTGGTTTTAATGTCCAAATCCAAATGCTTTCCAAAATGTTAAGGTCTAAATCACATTGGGACGAGTCAAGAATTTCAAAATTGTTATAAGAGAAAGGAGTGATGCCTGATTGAAGACTTAGTAGGGCTTGAGAGCTTTAAAAAAAAATTTCTGTATGAGAAACCTGTATGGTATTCCATGCGCATAAAGAAATTGCGGGTTGTTTTATCCACATAGATAGCATTACAGCTATCACACGAGAACTTATATACAATGGAAGAGCATAGAGCAGTGGGTATTCTGTCTTTGAATTTGAAAAAATTACCAATATTTGTAGAGTTTGTGTATACAATTTTCAGTTTTACAGTACTGTAATTATTATGGACAACCCTACATAATTTTCTCCCAAGACTATGACTTAATGAACCCAGATATGGCAATTTCATGTATATAATATCCTTTGAG
>NC_091550.1:27034888-27037388 GCF_042767895.1 Penaeus vannamei | reverse complement strand
CGGATTTGCATTGTGCATTGTGTTCTGCATTCTGATTGGCTAAACAGTCTCTCCGCTTCTTCTCTACCTGTATCAGTAACATTAGGGTTTAATATGTACATGTACGTAAAACAGCTTGCCAAATTTGTTTGCAAATTTTCTCTAAAACCCATGAAGCCTTCAGTTCGTATTGATGATTAAAATTATTATTTTACAGTGCAGCATTTTTTTTGTAAAAAAAACCTTTATACAGTACTTTTACTTGTTAAACAAATGCTTGTGCCTGTAAAAAGGTTTTGTTCTTTAGTTTCAATGTACTGTAATTTTATTGCATAATAATTGTAAAAAAAATAAAGGTTACTACTTCACGGATTTCGCCTATCACGGGTTCTTTTTGGAACGTAACCCCCGCGAAAAACGAGGGTTCACTGTATTTCTTTATTTTTCCATCTCCAAATTTGAAACTCATGGAACTCTTTTCGACTTTGACTTTTGTCATGTCTTCTTCAAGGCTTCAAGGTACTTTTAAATCTATCTTACTCCATATACTGTTGGAGAACATGCTGAATATAACCCTGCACTGTTAGAAGATTCTCCTACTAGTCTTCTGCGTCCTTCATCAATTGTGATGAAACATTCTCCATTTTATTCCTCATCTTCACTTTTCACATCATATATTCTCTTGGGGCATCGAGTTTCATAGGGAAACATTGAACCACATTTGTAACACTAACATTTCCTCTTCCATCAACAGGATTTCTGTTGTAATTCATTTTTCCACATTTCATATACTTTCTCTCGCCTGTAAACTTTGGTTTCACATATCCTTCTGTCGTCATTGTTCAGAAGTACAGCACTAGTTTTTATTTCTAAACTTTTCATCTTCTTTTAATCATCCTCCAAGAGCGTCGTGCACTCGTGGCAGGACACTCCTGTCAAGCCAGCCTTCAGCCGAATTCATAACAGCAAGTTGCTCCCATGATGGCATGTTCACATCACCCGCCCCTCAAGCCAATTTCTTTCGTGACATGACAGTCATGTCATACATATTTAAGGTTTGAACCAACATCTTTATCAGTGCTCACATGATGTGTGTTTTGATAATTACAAATATGAAGGAAAGTTTGCAAGGAAAGTTTTTTTGCTGGTCTGGTCAGTAACTTTTTTATGCTTTTCGTCCACTACCAAGGAGGCTTTATATATATTGTTCACTACAGAGTTACCAGATAAAATCCCACATCGATACTATGACAGAACTTTGGTGGCCAACTGTACATATGTATGCATGTGTGAGCATATCTTTGTGTGTATATCTCTGTCTTTTTATATCTGTCTTTTCAAGCACAATATATGTATGCATGTATACATATGTTTATGGCTGAAAAACCCACAATGCACAAACTAGATGTATTGAAATAAATGGGACAACCGATGGATTCAGGAGATTCCGAAACTGTTGTCTCATCTATTTCAATCAGTCTAGTTTGTGCATGGTGGGTTTTCTACCATTGCATCAACACCATCTGGCTGCGAGAGCAGAGGCTCGCTGCCTTGTCAGTGCTGTGGAGGTCTTTTCCTATCGACCGTGTAAACCTACTGCCAGTGCGAAACCCTAGCAGACGTTGGTGCTTGGCAGGATGGTGGCAAGATGGCATTGCACGGTTGGGGAGAGTGCCAAGGCTAGGGTTCTTGGGCTGGATTGCTGTGTTGATTTTGAACAACAGGCGTTCACGGGCTGAGTTTCCACGCCCCTGGCTGAGGGTGTCGCTTTCAGCTGTTATTTTTCTAGATTTAACATTGACACAGAAATTATAATTGCAGATATATAGCTATACAAATTTGTCTCAGATATCTTACCTGAAAGTCTCATTTGAAGTCATTTAATATGGTTACCAACAAAGATCTTCATTTCCGCAGATCAACAAACACGCATCCTCTGGCGGAGGAGATGCCGTCGAGGAGCACCGGGGACAAGACGGCGACGGCGAGGCGGACGCGTCGTGCCTGGCCTTCCTAGACGACGCTGAAGAGGTCATTCGCCAGCGGTCGTCCTCGGGTAGCATCTCCAGGGAGAGCGAAGGGCTCAACTCATTGAGGTATGTGTGTCTGTACAATACGTATTTGTGTATTGTGTGTCGTGTTTTTTGATAGAGCTGTATGTTTGGCTGTGTGATTAGAACATTGTTTCATGAGACAAATGAATGTATGGTAAAAATATTCATACACTAGGTGTTTGGTTTCCATTGTGAATAAAATGTTAAAATATTAAGTGTCCAGCTATGTGTTTCAATAATAACATCAACGCCTGGGACTTTTTTCTTGAACGTTTTCCATAATGCACCTTTGTCTGGGGTGTGTATCACTCGAGATTCGTGTTTTCCTGCGTTCGCTTTCTCTCTTTACATGACTGTCTTTCCGAACAGGTTCTCCAGGCATTGGTTGCAGAACATGAAGCCCGAAAGAAGATGTGACTGAAGATCTTGTTGGAGAATGCATGGAACCGCGGCTTCGAAATGCCTGA
>NC_091550.1:27012388-27022388 GCF_042767895.1 Penaeus vannamei | reverse complement strand
AATGATAAAAATCATAAGAATAATGACAGTAATGGTACAATAATGATGATAATAATTTTTATCCAGTCCACTTATAATGAAATAAAGGCCAAAAAGTAATAAAACCCCAGAAGTCTGAAAAAACGGCAAAATCTAGAGAAACATCGAAAAAAAACCTTTTCACTGTTTATTGGTAATTATGAGGATTTTAACATTAATTCAGGTAATTGTGATGTTTTCTATAATGAGTTTTCTTCATTATAATGCAATAATGATGATAATTATCGATGATAATGACAAGGATAATGACAATTACAAGGATAAAATCATAATTATAAATGATCATTTTGATAATTACTGCAATAATAGGAATAATCAACTCCTATTCCAATAAGAATTTTTCAGACTTCAATAATAACAATAAAAATAACGATATCATTATCATTGTCATCTATAATTATTACTATTGTCATTATTATTTGTAATAAAATTATCATTATTGCTTTTACCATTATAAAAATAGTTATGATGATGAAAATAGCTAATATAATAATTAGGCATAATAATCATTATAATCTGCAAAAATAATGATATTAATGATGGATAATCCCATGATTGATAATGACTCATAATGATAATAATCATAAAGGAATAATGACAGTAATGATAATCAATGATGATAACAGTTATTTTCCACTCCATTACTATAATGAAATAAAGGCAAAGAGTAAATAAAATCCCAGGAAGTTGAAAACAAACGGCAAAAATCTTGCCTTTTATGAGAAACGTTGAAAAAAAACTTTTTTGGTTTTTATTGGTAATTATTAGGATTTTAACATTAATTCAGGTAATTCGTGATGAATTTCATGATAATTCTTTATTATATATGCAATAATGATGATAATTATGATCGATAATGACAATGATAATGATGCAAAAATAATTATAATAATGATAAAATCATAATCATAATGATAATTTTGATAATTACTGCAATAATGCATTATCAATAATCAATTCTATTCCAATCATTTTCAGGGCTATAATGAAAATAATACAATAACATAATTATCATTGTCACTATTTTTATTACAATTGTCATAATTTCTCATTTCTAAACATTATCATTATTGCTAGTATCATTATCGCAAGAATATTTACGATGATGAAAATAGCTATAATAATTGGTATAATAATCATTATAACTGCAATAATGATGATAATATTGATGATAATCATGATGATAATGGATATAATGATAATAATCATTAAAGAAATAATGACAGTAGTGATAATAATGATATATCAATTACGTCTACAGTCCATTTATAATGAAATAAAAGAGGCCAAAAGTAATAAAACCTTAGTCGAAATAATTGCACAAATCACTTTCATTTATTACAGCCTTGCGACAGAAACGTGTCAGAAGAGAAAAACTCTCTTTCACTTTTTTTGGTAATTATGAGGATTTTAACATTAATTCATTCACGATCGATGATTACTCATGGATAATTCCTTTCCATAATATCGCAATAATGATAATAAATTGCGAATAAGATAACCACGATAATGGTGAATAATAATAATGATAACAATGATAAAAGTCATAAATTGTAACGATAATTTGAGCCGATACCATTAATGCAATAATGATAACAGCTTCACCTATATTCCAATAATTCAATATTCAGTTTAATGTAATGAATACAAAGGAAATAATACAAGCATCATTATCATTGTCATTATAATTATTACAATTGTCATCTATTTTATTTTTAAAATTAGTCATTATTGCTATTATCATTATAAAAATAGATATGATGATTAAAATACTCATAATAACGATTATTAATAATCATTATAACTGCAATAATGATGATAATAATGATGATAATCATGATGATAATGACTATACCGATAATAGTCAGAAGAACAATTTCCATTATAATGATAATAATGATGTTAATAATTACTATCCAGTCCATTAACGCTATAAATGAGAAATCGAAAGGCCAAAAAATAGTAATAATAAATTCCAAAAGTCGAAAAAAATGGCAAAATTCTAGCAAGTGAACGTCGAAAAAAGCACTTGTCTGCTTTTTTATTCGTACTGGTGAGGATTTTAACATTGATTCAGGTAATTGTGATGTGATTTTCATGATAATTCCTTCATTATATGCTAATAATGATTTATTATGATGATAATGACAATGATAATGATCAATGATAAACTCATAATTATAATGATGATTTTGATAATTACTGTAATAATAGCGCCAATGAATCAAGCTCTATTCCAATACTCTTCAGACTAATAATGACAATAGAAAAAACAATAACATCATTATCATATATTATTATAATCATTACACTAATGTTACTATTATTATTTTTAAATTATATCATTATGTTTGCTTTATTATTATAAAAGAAGATAGTTATGATGATGAAAATAAATATACTAATTAGCATAATAATCCATAATAACTTTGCATTATCGATGATAATAATTATAATTCATGATATACACTATAATAATAATAATCACATATAAGAATAATGATATTAATAGTAATAATGATGATAATAATTATTATCCAGTCCTAATTTATAATGAAATAAAGGGCCAAAGTAATAAATTCCAATAAGTCAGAAACGCAGCAAATGAGAGAAATGTCGGAAAAACTCTTTCGCTTTGTATTGGTAATTTTGAGGATTCTAACATTACTTCAGGTGTATCCTTGATGATTTTCATGATAATTCATTCATTATATGTAATAATGATGATATTTATGATGATACTGATAATATATATCATTAATATTAAATAAAGAATTATAATGATAAAATTCCATAATTTATTCAATCAATAGACAATGTTAATCAACTCTATTTCAACAATTCCTAAACTAATAATGAAAATACGAAATAAAAACAACATCATTATCCTTGTTCTATTATAATTAATTACTATTGTCATTATTATTTCTAAAATTATCATTATTGCAATTACCTAATAAAGATAGTTACGATGATGAAAATAGCTTACAATAATTACATAATAATCATTATAACTGCAATAATGATGATAATATTGATAATAATGATGATAATGGATATAATGACACTCATAAGAATAATGACAGTAATGATAATGATCATGATAATGATTATTATCTCAGTTATATTATAGCGAAATAAAGTAAAAGTTATGATGAATCAAATCCTGTAAGTCAGAAAAATTCAACAAATCTAAATTAATACAGCCTTTTTAGAGAAATTTTTTATTGGTAATTATTAGATTTTTAATATTAATTCAGGTAATTGTGGATGATCCTCATGATAATTCCTTCATTGTATGAAATAATGATGATCATTATGATGATAATATGACAATAATAATGCTAAGATCATAGTCCTATAAGTGATCAATTTTGATAATTACTGCTATAATAGCAATAATCAACTCTATTACAATACCTAATAGACTAATATTATAACACAGGAATATTAATATTTATCATCAATAGTCATTATAATTATTACTATTGTGATTATCATTTCTAGAATTATCATTGATCATATTATCTTTATAAAAATAGCGTGGATTATGATGATGAAAATACCTATAATAATGAGCATGATAATCATTATAACTGTACAATATTAATTTATGATAATAGATAATGTATACATCATACATGATACGATTATCAACGATGATATGAATCATAAGAATAATGACATTAATGATAATAATGAGGATAATCCATTATCCAGATCCATTTACAATTAAATAAAGGCCAAAAGTAATAAATTCCATAAGTCGAAAAAACGGCGAAAATCTTTGCCTATTTCAGCCTTTTGAGAGAAACGTCGAAAAAGCTTTTTCATTATTATTGGGGAATTATGAGTGATTTTAAGAATGATATCCCAATTTGTGATGATTTCTTATGATAATTTCTTCACACCATATAATAATGATGATAATTGCGAAATGATATTACAACGATGATGACAAATAGTAATGATAATAATGACAAAATCATAATTATAATGATGATTTGGATAATTACTGTAATAATAAAGTAAAAAATCAACTCGATTCAAATTCAATTTTTTCAGACAAATAATTACACAATAGAATTAACTAAATAACATCATTATCCTTGTCATTATAATTATTACTAATTGTCCATTATTACTTCTAAAATTATCATTATTGCCATTATCATTATGTACTAGCAAGTGATGATGATAAATGGGCTATAATAACTTGAATATTAATCATTAAAACTGCAATAATGATGATAATAATGATAATCACCATGATAATGACTATAACGATAATAATCATAAGAATAAGTCGAAAAAAGCAAAATCTAGCGTAAACCAGCCTTGAGAGAAACGTCGAAAAAACTTTTTCTACGTTTTCTTGGTAATCATGAGGATTTTAACATTAATTCAGGTAATTGTCATGATTTTCCATGATAATTTACACTTCCATTATATGCAATATTGATGATAGATTATGATGGTAATGACAATGATAGTGACTTCAATAATAATGATAATAAAATGATAATAATCATAATTTATAATGATAATTTTGATACTATTACATTAATTACTAATGTTATAATCAACTCATTTAATAATTTTCAGACGAATAACTATCATTGGTAAATAATAATAACATCATTATCATTGTCATTATAATTATTTAGTATTGTGTTGATTAATTTTAAAATTATCCCATTCTTCCTATTATCATAATTATAATGATAATTTTGACAATTACTGCAGTAATAGCACACAATCAACTCTATTCCAATAATTTTCAGATCTTTAATGATGACAATACGGAAATAATAATATCTTTATGATTGTTCATTATAATTATCCATCATTGTTATTATTAATTCTAAAATTTTCATTAATTGCTAATTATCATTATACGTACATTAGTCCTTATTGAAGAATAGGTAATACATTAAAGTATACATTAATCACTATAACTGTAATAATGATGATAATAATGATGATAATCATGAGTGATAATGACTATGTAATTTAGTAACGAACTCATAGAATAATTGCAATGAGGATAATAATTATTATCCAGTTCATTTATAATGAAATAAATGCCAAAAGAAAAAATAATCCCAGAAGTTCAAAACAAACGGCTAAATCGAAATTTCCTTTTAGATAAACGTCGAAAAAAAACTTTTTCGCTTTTTATTGGTAATTATATGGATTTGAACATTAATTCAGGTAATTGATGATTTTCATGATAAATTCCTTCATCATATGCAGTAATATTAATGTAATGATGATACTATGATAATAATGACAATGGATACGATAATAATAATATTATTAATGATACAATTAACAATTATAATGATAATTTTCAATAATTAATGTAATAATAGCAATAAATCAACTCTATTCCAATAAATGTTCAGACCATATAATTTACAATAGAAACAATAATAAATGATAATAATGATGATAATTATTATCCAGCGTTTATTTATTAATGAAATAAAGGCCAAAGTTTATAAAATCCCAAAGTCAGAAAAAATGGCAAAATCTGCCTAATACAGCCTTTTGAGAGAAACGTCGAAAAAAGCTTTTTCGCTTTTTATTGCAATTATGAGGATTTTAACATTAATTCTAATAATTGTGATGATTTCGCTTATGACAACCCCTTCATTATATGCAATAAAGATGATAATTATGATGATAATAATCGACAGTAATGATAATAACTAATATTGATAATAACCTGCATAATTATAATGATAATTTTGATAATTTAATTTACAATAATATCTCAATAAACAAGTCTATTCCAATAATTTTCAGACTAATAATAATAATGACAATAGCACAATATGGTACGAAGTTATTATCACCACTATCATAACTGTTATCATGACTCAGTAGTATTGTTGTTATCATTACAAGCAGTATTGTTTTTAACATCATCATTGTTTATAGTATTGTTATCACGACTATTATTAGTTAATTGTTCAAATGTTAGTGATGTTTTATGTTAGTCAACAGCAGTAGTGATATTTGTTTAACATATTAATATTATGTAATCATTACAATGCACCGAAGATGAAAGTAATAATGATATTAATAGTGATAATAATCAGTAATGTTTATATAGAGAGATTCATTAAAAGAAAATGAAGACGAGAATATATATACAATATATATATAAAAAGATATTATTCATAATGAGATAAAGATCGTCCTGACTTTTCTTGAGACGCAGTATACGTAAGAAAACAAGGATTCTGAGTCTACATAGGAGAAACTTGCATATACATATATAATATAAATATGATATATATATATATATATATATATAAAATTATATATATATATATACATTAATAATACATACATTTACTATTATCACTATTATTATGTTATTATTATCTTAATTGTTATATTTATCTTTAATTGATAATTATCACTGTTATTAGTGATAAATATCACTACTACTGTTATGACACATAAAGCATCACTAACATAATATTATCTAATAATAAGGTCGTGATTAATAATATAATTAATAGATTATGTTAAAAACAATACTGCTTGTAATAGAGTAACAAACTACCATAAGTCATGATTAACAGTTATAAATAATATGATAACCTCATCATATAACATAACTAAACATTGATAAGAAATCAATCATTCTTACTTCATGACACAATATTATTATGTATCACTACATAATATTATCAATGTTATCATTATTAATTTATGATAACAATAATGAAAATTTTAGAAATAAATAATGACAGTAATGATAATTATATAATGATAATGATAATGATAATATTATTATTTCTATTGTTTATTACTATTTATTTATTCATCATTATTATCAATGTTGTCGTTATGTTTCATGATCATCATTACAGTCATTATCGTCATAGTTATCATTATTATAATTATTATTATTGCAGTTATAATAACTAATATGCTCATTATTATTGTCATATTCATAATTACTAACTATTTTTATAATGATTATAATAATAATGAAAATTTTAAAAATAATAATGACAGTAAAGAAAAATTATAATGACAATGAAATAACGATATAACTGATATTTCTATTGTCATTATTGTCTATGCAGATAATTATTAGAATAAAGACTCTAATTATTAGAAATTAGTACACAATTATCATAATACCATTATTGACTATGATTTGTTTTATTTCAACTATCATCATTATTGTCATTAATCATCATGATTATAATGACAATAATGATGATAATTATCGATTATAAAGCCCATCTATATTCAGAAAAAGGCTACAATACAGTAGAAATCCTAAAGTCGAAACCGGCGAAATCTAGCGAAATACAGCCTTTGCAGAGATGAGTCGAAAACCCTCCTTTGGATCTAAAGGATGATTATGATGATCTTAGCAATAACTCTGCTAATTATGATGATTTTGATGATAACCCCATCAATAATGACAATGAATAAAGACGATAATAATGAAGTAATTATGAGAGCAATTAGGACAATAAATATGATAATAATTATACAATAATAATTATAATGATAATTTGCCTAATAATTGCAATAATAGCAATAATTAACACTATTCTAATGATTTTCCATAATTAATAATAACGACACGATAACAAATAATAATAGAAGTAATTATAACACGGCTATTATTGTTATTATAATCCTTATTATTAACGTTGTTATTAATTCCAAGAATTTAATTATTATTGTCATTATCATTATTAAAACTAATTATAATGATAAGAAAATGACATTAATAATTAAGATGATTATTATAATGACTATGTTAAGGGTGATGATACATTATAATGATAGTAATGATAATGATGATAATGACAATAATGATGATACATCTATCACTATGAAGTTCCATCTATAACTGAGGAAAAGGCTATAATATAATCTGAATAAGTTATCACCAAAAGTCGAAATCTAGCGAAATACAGCGGCAGCCTTTAGGAGAGATGGAGTCGAAACCCTGTTTTTTCGAGTTTAATGATAATTATGATGATCTTAACACAATTCTACTAATGATCGATTCGATTTTGATGATAACCCCATTAATAATGAGAATGTCGATGACAATAACGATAATTATGAGAGTAATTGTATGTACATCATTATAATTAATCATACAATGATATCACCATAATGGATAGTTCGTCTATTAATTGCAATCATTAACAATAATCGACACTATTCTAACGATCTTCCTAATAATACAACGACAATGACGCAATGTAGAAATGTCAAATAGAAGCAATTATAACACGATTAATGATTTATTAACAAGATATCCTATTATTTGTTGTTAATATTTAGAATTGATTATTATTGCTATTATCATTATCAAAATAAAATTGCAATGATGAAAATGATATTAACATTAATATAGATGATTATTATAATGACAATATTAAGGGTTGATTAGGGCGATAATGACAGTAATATTAATTAATAATGATGATGATAATGATACAATAATGATGATAATTATCATTATAAAGTTCATTCATTAGAATGGAAAAGGCTAAAAGAAGAAAAATCCTAAAAGTGGAAAAGCTGGCCGAATACCTAGCGAAATACAGCCTTTGGAGAGATAAGTCAATAACCCCCTTTTCGAGTTTTAAAGGATGATTATGATGATCTTAGCAATAATTCTGTTGTTCAATGATGATTTTGGCGATAACCCCAACAATAATGACTACAACGGAATGATAATCATAGGAAATGACTAGGACAATAATTATGATAATAATCATACAAATGATAACGGTGGTCGGATTAGATTAGTCTAATAATTGCAATAATAGCAATAATCAACACTATTCTAATGATTTTCCTAATAATAATAACGACAATGATAAAAGAAATAATAATAGAAGTACTGTATAACACGGTTATTATTCACATTATAATCCTTACTATTGTAAATGATAATAATGATGATAATGACAATAATGATGATAATTATCATTACGTAAAGCCCATCTATAATGAAGAAAAAGGCTAAAAGAAGAAAAATCCAACAAGGTGGAAAAGTTTATGTTCAATCTAGCGAAATAACAGCCTTGGAGAGATAAGTTTCAATAACCCCCTTCGAGTTTGAAAGGATGATTATGATGATCTAATATTAACTCTGTTACCATCATGATGATTCAGATGATAACCCCATCAATAATGACGACAATAATGATAATTATGAGAGTAATTAGGACAATAATTATGATAATAATCACAATGTAAATAATTATAATGATGATTTGCTCTAATAATTGCAATAATAGCAATAATCAACACTTAATTCTAATGATTTTCCTAATAATAATAACGACAATAATAAAAAGAAATATTATTAAAGTAATTATAACACGGCTATTATTGTTAATATAATCCTTATTATTACATTTGTTATTTAATATTGAATTATCATTATTGTCATTATTATTATTTAAACAATCATCACTGAAAGAAATGAGTATGATAATTATGATGATTTGATTATTTATCCATGACTATATTAACGGTGATTAGGGACGATAATGACATTAATGATAATTGATACGATGTTAATACCAATTATGATAATTATCATTATAAAGCCTATCTATAATGAGAAAAAAGCTAAAAGTAGAAAAATCCTAAAAAGTCGAAAACCTGGCGAGATCTGAAGCCGAAATACAAAATTTTGAGAGATCAGAAATCGAAACCTCCTCCTTTTCGAGTTTAAAGGATGATATGATGATCTTATTAATATTTCTGCTAATTATGATGATTTTGATGATAACCTATCAATAATAATACTATTGATAACACGTCCGGATAATTATGAGAATAATGAAGACAATAATTATGATAATAATTATATACAATAATTATAATGATGATTTTCCTAACAATTTATAATAGTTAATAATCAACAGTATTCAATATGATTTTCCTAATA
>NC_091550.1:26994888-27004888 GCF_042767895.1 Penaeus vannamei | reverse complement strand
ATTATTAGTAATGTATTGTATCAAAATCATTTGGACGGTATTTTTACATTATCTTAGAATGGCATGTTTTGTCGCATATTTACATGATGGCTTTTTATAGTGTAGAAAAATTTTCTAATACTTAAATTACTTTTCCTAATTCGTTTAGAGTATAGTTCTCTTTGCATGTTTAATATTGTTAATTGATTTCAAGGTCAAACATGAACTGGTCAACTTGTTGTATTAATCTATATAATAACTTTTCATAAACCCTTACATTTTCTTATCTCTGATATGTAATGTAAAGTATTGATGCGAGTAATTCGTATCCCCTTTTCATGAACCTTCATTAATACAATTAGTGATATGATTTATCTTAACTGTTTTGTAAATATGTTTTTGTAAACTGAAGGATAATGTTCCCTTGTATCCTTTCTTGTCATCACTGAAGACTGAGTGTTTGAACACTCGAAACGTATGATTTGGATGTTGTAAGAACTGTTTTTTGTTCAAAGGAGATACCAAAGTTTAGTTGATTTAAGAAGAAGGAAAATGCTTGTTTTTTCTATGAGCACTAGTCATGAAGTTTATTGCATGTCTCCGCTTCACAGCTGGAAGTTCCACGGCATCCTAATATGTATATATATATAAGTAAGTACTAGACGTCTTTGGCTAGCGCCTGTTTGCATTGTTATTATCATTATAAAAATAGTTATGATGATGAAAATAGCTATAATAGATTAGTATAATAATCATCATAACTTTGCCACTGTAATGATAATAATAATGATGATAATCATTGATAATAATGAACTATAATGATAATAATAATAAGAATAATGACAGTAATGATAAAAATGATGATCATAATTATTATCCAGTCCATTTATAATGAAATAAAGGCCAAAAGTAATAAAATCCCAGAAATAAAAAACGGCAAGAATCTAGTGTAATTAAAAACTCTTTTTCGCTTTTTATTTGTAATTAATGAGGATTTTAACATTAAATTCAGGTTAATTGTGATGATTTTACATGAGTAATTCCTTCATTACTATGCCAATAATGATAATTATGATGATAATGACCAATGATAATGACAATAATAATGATAATAATGATAAAATTATAATTATGATGATAATTTTGATAATTACTGCAATAATAGCAATAATCAACTCTATTCCAATAATTTTCAGACTAATGATGACAATAGAAATAGCATAATAACATCATTATCATTGTCATTATGAATTATTACAATTGTCATCGTATTATTAGTAAAATTATCATTATTGCTTATTATACATTGCCATAAAACATAGCTATGATGATGGAAATAGCTATATTAATTAGCATAATAATCAGTTATAAACTGGTAAAATGATGATAATAATGATGATAATCTATTGATTGATTAAATCACTCATAATGATAATAATCATAAGAATAATGAAACAGTAATGATAATAATGATGGTGATAATAATTATTATCCAGTCCATTTCATAATGAAATAAAATCCCAGGAAGTCGAAAAAACGGCAAAATCTTGTCTATTACAGCCTTTTGATAGGAAGTCGTCGAAAAGAAGCTTTTTCGCTTTTTTATTGGTAATTATGAGAGATTTTAACACCTAATTCAGGTAATTGTGATGATTTTCTTATGATAATTCCTTCATTATATACAATAATGATGATAATTATAAATGATGATAATGACAATAATGCTGATAAATAATGATAAAATAGTAATTATTAAAGATAATTTTGATAATTACTGCAATAATAAAGCAATAATCAACTGGATTCCAATTAATTTTCAGAACTTATAATGACAATAGAAATAATAATATCTATCATCATTATAATTATTACTATTGTCTTATTATTATTTTTAAAATTCACCATTATTGCTAATATCATTATGAAAAATAGTTATGATGATGTAAAATAGCTATAATAATTAGCATAATAATTAGTTATAACAGCAATAATAATGATAATGATGATAATCATGATGATAATGACTATAATGATAATAATCATGTAAGAATAATGACAGTAATGATAATAATGATGATGATAATACCATTATTATCCAGTCCATTCTATGACAGCTAATAAAATCCTAAAAGGAAGGTCGAAAAACGCGGCAAAATCCGTGAAGCGTATTAAAAGCTTTTTGAGAGAAACGTCGAAAAAAAAACTTTTTCGCTTTTTTATTGGTCAATTACGAGGATTTGAACATGCACAACTCAGGGTAATTGCCGCGATGATTTTCATAATTCCTAATGCATTATATGCTTAATAATCGATAATTTTGATGAATTCAGAGACTTCATTAATGACAATTAAAAATAATAACATGTTATTATCATTGTCGTATTATAATTATTACTGCATTGTCATTATTCGATTTTCTAAAATCATCATTATTGCTATTATGCATCATAAAATAATTATGATGATAGAAAAATAGCTATAATAATTAGGTAACGCAATAATCATTATAACTGCAATAATGATAATAATAATGATGATAATCATGATGATAATGACTATTCAATGCATAATAATCATAGGAATAATGACAGTAATGATAATAATGATCTTACTAATTATTATCTAGTCTCATTTTATGATGAAATAAAGGCCAAAGATAATAGGAAATCCCAAAAGTCGAAAAAACCCGCTATTAATCAAGCGTATTACAGCCTTATTCAAGAGAAATGTCGAAAAAACCTTTTCGCTTTTTATTCGTAACATTATGTGAGGATTTTAACATTAATTCAGGTAATTGTGATTGATTTCCATGATAATTCCTCATCATTATATGCAATAATGATGATAATTATGATGATAATGACAATGAGAATAACAATACAATAATGATAATGATAAAATCATAATTATAATCAGATAATTTTGATAATTACTGCAATAATAGCTAATAATACACTCCTATTCCAATAATTTTTCAGAACTAATAATGACATAATAGGAAATAATAATATCATTATCATTGTCATTATAATTATTACTTTTGTCATTATTATTTCTAAAAATATTCATTATTGCTATTATCATTATAAAAATAGTTGCATATGATGATGAAAATAGCTATAATAATGAGCCTAGTAATCATTATAACTGCAATAATCATGATAGTAATGATGATAATCATGATTAATAATGACTATAATAATACATAATCAATAAAAATAATGACAGTAATGATAATAATGATAATAATTATTATCCAATCCATTTATAATTAAATAAATGCCAAAAGTAATAATAATCCCAAAAGTCGAAATAAAGGACAAAATCTAGCGTATTACAGCTCCTTTTCAGAGAGAGGTCGAAAAAAAACTCTTTTCGCTTTTTATTGGTAATTATGAGGATTTCTAACACTAATTCATTAGGTAATAATTGTGATGATTTGCATGATAATTCCTTCATTATATGCATAATCAATGATGATAATTATGATGATAATGACAATAATACAATGATAATAATGATAAAATCATAATTGGTAATGATAATTTTGATAATTACTGTAATAATAAAGCAATCTTTATCATTGTCATTATAATTATACTACCTATTGTCATTATTTCTAAAATAATCATTATTGCCATTATTATTATAAAAATAGTTACGGTGATGATGAAAAAATAGCTATAATAATGAAGCGTGAATAATAGTAATTATGTTAACTGCAATAATGATAATAATCACATGATGAAAGCAACTGATTATGGTAATGATAATAATCATATGAATAATGACAGTAATGATTATAATGGTGATAATAATTATTATCCAGTCCATTTATAATGAAACAAAGGCCAAAAGTAATAAAACCCCAAAAAAAAGTCGAAAAAAGGGCAAATCTACAGCGTATTCCAGCCTTTTGAGAGAAACTTCCCGAAAAAAAACCTTTTTTCGCTTTTTATTGATTACCAATAAAATCTAGCGTATTACAGCTTCTCATAATTTTTTGAGAGTAACATCGAAAAAACTCTTTTTCGCTTTTTATTGGTAAATTATTAGCATTTCAACATTATTTCAGGTAATTGTAGATGATTTTCTTGATAAATTCCTGTATTATATGCAATAATGATGATTATGACTTGATAATTACAATGATAATGATGGTACACAATAACAATGATAATAATGATAAAAATCATAATTTATAATTATAAATTTGCGGATAATTACTCGCAATAATAAGCAATAATTAACTCTATTCCAATACTTTTCAGACTCTATAATGACAATAGAAAGTTTAATAATATCATCGTAATATGGTATTGTCATTATAATTATTAGTCATTGTCATTATTATTTTTAAAATTATCTTTATAAAAATAGTTAGTGATGATGAAAATAGCTATAATAATTAGCATAAACATTTAATCTTTAAGAGCTATAGCCTGCAATAATGATTATAATCATGATAATAATGACTATATCATGATAAATCATAAGAATAATGACAGTAATGATAATAATGACGATAATAATTATTATCCAGTCCATTTATAATGAAATAAAGGCCAAAAGTAATAAAATCCCAGGAAGTCGAAAAAATGGCAAAATCTAGCGTACATACAGCCTTTTGAGAGAAACGAGAAAATGCAAACATATTCGCTTTTTAATGATAATTATTAGGAATATTCAACATTATTTCAAGTAATTATGAAATAATTATAGTAATTCCTTCATTATATGCAATAATTGATGATAATTATAATGATACACCATGACAATGATAATGACAATAATAATGATAATAATGATAAAATCATAATTCATAATAATTTTGAATAATTATCTGGAATAATAGCAATGATCAACTCCAATCCTAATAATTTTCAGACTTATAATGATATTAGAAATAATAACATCATTATCATTGTCATTTTATTACTATTGTCATTATTATTTCAAAAATTATCTTTATTTCTATTATCGTTAAAAAATAGTTACATGATAAAGAAAATAGATATAATGAATTAGCGTAATAAAATCATTAATAACTGCATTAATAATGATAATGATAATAATCATGATGATAATGACTATAATGATAACTAATCATAAGAATAATGAGGTAATGATAATAATGATGATAATAATTATTATCCAGTCCATTTATAATGAAATAAAGGCCATAAAAGTATTAAAATCATTGTCAATACAATTATCATTAATGTCATTATTATTCCTAATATTATCATTATTGTTACTTCATCATTATAAAAATAGTTATAATGATGAAAATGACAATAATATTAATGAATATGATTAGTCATTATAACTGCAATAATGACAATAATAATAATGATAATTATGACCATAATGACTATAATGATCAATAATCATAAGAAGGCAATGACAAAAGATGATGATAATGATGTGAATGATAATAATCATAGGAATCAATTTATAATGAAATAAATGCGAAAAGTAGTAAAATCCCAAAAGTCGAAAAAACGGCCAAAATCTAGCGTATTCTTTTGAAAGAAACGTCGAAAAAAATATTGTTCGCTTTTCAAATGATTATTATCATGATTTTAACATTAATCCAGGTAATTATGGTGATTTGCATAATAATGATGAAATTAATATTGATGATAATGACAATAATAATGATAATAATGATAAAATGATAATTATAATGATAGTTTTGATACCATTACTGCAATAATAGCTTAATAATTAAGTCTCTTCTAAATCATTTTCATACTAAAAATGCTTAATGGAAATAATAATAATAATATCTTTATCATTGTCATTATAATCAATTCATTACTGTCCTTATTATTTCTAGAATTATCATTCTTGCTATTATCATTATAAAAATAGTTATAATGATAACAATGAAACAATAATAATTAGCGTAAATGATTATTATACATAAAATAATAAATAATAATGATAATTATGACAATAATGACTATAATGATAATAATCATAAGAATAATGACAATAAGTGATGCTAATAATAATCATAGAGTCCCATTTTATAATGAAATGATAAGGCGAAGGTAAGTAGTAAAATCCCAAAAAGTCGAAAACGGCAAAATCTATCACTCTTGAGTAGAAAAGTCAGAAAAAACCTTTTTAACGCTTTTAAATGACAATTAGGATGATTTTAACATTAACTCAGGTGAAAAGGTATGATGATTTTCATAATTCCTTTATTATTAACCATAATGATGATAATCATCATGATAATGAGAATGATAACGAGTAATAATGATAGAATGATAATTATAATGATAAAGGTTTTGATAATTAACACTGCAATAATAAAGCAATAATTAAGTCTTATTCTCATCATTTTCATAGTAATAATGACTTGTAATAGAAATAATATGATAATATCATTATCATTATTGTCATTATACTTATTACCGTTTCTGTCATTATTATTTCTATAATTATCATTATTGTTATTATCATTATAAAAAATAGTTATAATGATGAAAATGGCAATAATAATTAGCATAATAATTATTATAGCTGCAATAATAGTGACAATAATAATGATAATTATGACGATAATGAGCTATAATGATAATAATCATACAGAATAATAATGACAATAATGATAATAGTGGTGATAATAATAATTATAGAGTCCATTTATAATGAACATAAAGGCGAAAAGTAGTAAAATCCCAATAAGGAATCCGAAAAACGGCAAAATCTAGCTTATTACATCCTTTTGAAGAGAAACGTCGGAAAATAACCCTTTTCTCAAAACTTTTGGTAATGATAATTTTAACCTTAACTCAGGTCAATTATGATAGATTTTCAATGGTAATTCCTTGATTAAGTTAACCTATATCAATAATGATATTCAGCGTGATGATAATGACAATGATAATGATAATAATGATAAAATGAAAATTATAATGATAGTTTTGATAATTCCTGCAAGTAATTAGCAATAATTAAGTCTATTCTTAATCATTTTCATATCACTAATAATGACTTTTCATGAATAGAATAGAAAAAATATTAGCATTGTCATTATAATTATTATATTACTGTCATTATTATATCTAAAATTATCATTAGCGTTGTTACTATCATTATAAAAATAGTTTTAATGATGAAAATGACAACTAATAATTAGCGCAACGGCAAAATCTAGCGTATTACAGCCTTTTATGAGAAACGTCGAAAAAAACTTTTTCGATTTTAAATGATAATTATGATGATTTTAACATTTAATTCAGGTAATTATGATTCATTTCTCATACAATAATTACTTTATTATGCTAACCATAATGATGATAAATCATGATTGATATAATGTGCAAATTATAGAAGATAATGATAAAAGGGTTAATTATATAATGATAGTTTTGATAATTACTGCAATAATTAGCAATGATTAAGTTCCTATTCTAATCAGTTTCATATTAATAATGACAATAGAAATAATAATATCTATTATTATCTCATTGTCATTATAATTATTATTAGTCATTATTATTATCTAAAATTATCATTATTGCTATTATCATTATAAAAATAGTTATAATGATGAAAATGACAATAATAATACTAGCATAATAAATTATTATAACTTCAATAAGGAGATTTATAATGTTGATAATGATAAATATGACAATGTTAATTACTATAATGATTATCATAAGAATTAATGACAATAATGATAATGATGATGAATAATAACCATAGAGTCCGTTGCTATAATGAAGATAAAGGCGAAAAAGTAAATTAAATATTCCAAACTCATGTTGAAAAAATTACAAAATTTAGCTTATTACAGACTTTTGAGAGAAACGCCCAAAAAACTTTTTCGCTTTTTAATGATAATTATGATGATTTTAACAGTAATTCAGGGAATATGATGATTTCATGATAATTCCTTTACAATTAACCAGTATATGATGAGGTAATCTATCAGGATAATGACAATAATAATGATAATGGTAAAAAAGATCATTATAATGATAGTTTTGATAATTACTGCAATAATAGCAATGATTAAGTATTTATTCTAATGATTTTCATACTAGTAATGACAATAGAAATAATACGATTCGATCAATATCATTTATTCATTATAATTATTGTTACTGATAATATCATTATTGTTATTTATGGAAATTATGATTATTCTTATTATCATTATAATAATGAATTAGTTATAGTGATGAAAATGACAGAAATGATAATTAGCATAATAATTATTATAAGCTGGAATAATGAAAATAATAATCAATGATAATTATGACAATAATGACTGTATAATGATAATAATCATAAGAATAATGACAATTTAATGAAATATTAATAATTATGATAATAATCATAGAGTCCCATTAATGAAATAAAGGCGAAAAGTAGCCAAATAAAAGTCCTGCAAGTCGAAAAAACGGGAAAATCTAAGCGTTATTA
Source organism: Penaeus vannamei (assembly GCF_042767895.1). Lineage (NCBI taxonomy): Eukaryota > Metazoa > Arthropoda > Malacostraca > Decapoda > Penaeidae > Penaeus > Penaeus vannamei. The sequence goes on along the minus strand of NC_091550.1, from coordinate 26,996,458 downwards.
CAGCCTTTTCAGAGAAACGTTCGAAAAAAGCCTTGCTGCTTTTAAATGATAATCATGATAAATTTTAACATTAATTCAGGTAATTTATGATGATTTTCATGGATATTTCCTTTATTATTAACCATAATCATGATAATCAAAATGATGAATCAATAATGATAGGTTTGATAATTACTTTGCAACAATAGCAATAATTAAGGCTGTCTCTAATAATTTTCTATACTTAATAATGACAATAGAAATAATAGTATCATTATCATTGTCATTATAATTATTATTACTGTCATTATTATTTCTAAAATTATCATTATTGTTATTCATTATTATAGAGTCCATTTATGAAATAAAGAGCAAAAAGTAGTAAAATGCGTCCAAAAGTCGAAAAATTGCAAAATCTAGCGTATTACAGCCTTTTGAGAGACATGGTAAAACGTCGAAAAATCCTTTTTCGCTTTTAAAATGATAATTATGATGATTTTAACATTAATTCAGGTAATTATGATAATGATTTTCATGATAATGTACCATAATAGTTTTGGAGAATTACTGCAATAATCTCAGTCTATTCTAATCATTGTCATACTAATAATGACAATAGAAATAATAGTAATGAATATCATTATCATTGCTCATTTATAATTATTAATTATTTAATGTTCAGTTATTATTTCTAAAATTACCATCATTATTGTTCTATTATCATTATAAAAATAGTTATAATGATGACAAATGATTAACTAATAAATTAGCATAATATAATATTTATTATAAATGTAACAATAATGATAATAACAATAATGATAATTATGACGATAATGACTATAATGACAATCATAAAGAATCACCTGACAATTAATGATATTAATGATAATAGTAAATCATATAGATCCATTATATAATGAAATAAAGGCGAGTGAAAGTAGTAATACATCCCAAAAAGTCGAAAAACGGGAAAAATCTAGCGAGAAACGAGAGAGAAACGTCAGAAAAAAAAAACTTTTCGCTTTTAAATGATAATTCATTATGATTTTAACATTCTAATTCATGCTAAGTATGATGATTTTTCATGATAATTCCCTTTTACACTTTACTAACTCATAATGATGATAATCATGATTGTAATAATGTATTTCAATAATAATGATGTAATAATGATAAAAATGATAATTACACCTATAGTTTTGATAATTTTACTGCAATAATAATGCAATAATTAAAGTCTATTTTCAAGATAATTTTCATACTAATAATGACAATAGAAATAATAATAATATCATTATCATATTATCATTATATCTCATTATTATTACTGTCATTATTATTATCTAAAGTTATCATTAATTATTTGCTATTATCATTATAAAAATAGTTATAATGATGGAAAATATTGACAATAATAATTATACAAACATAATAAATTATCATGTAACATGCTAATAATTGATTATTCTCAATAATGATAAATTATGACGATAATGACTATAATGATAACAATCACTAAGAATAAATTCGACAATAATGATAATAATGACTGATAATAAGAATCATAGTTTATTTATAATGGTAAATA
>NC_091550.1:26974888-26989888 GCF_042767895.1 Penaeus vannamei | reverse complement strand
AGATCATCATAATCATCCTTTAAACTCGAAAAAGTAGGGTTTTCGGCTCACCTCGCTAAAGGCTGTATTTCGCTAGATTTCGCCGTTTTTTCGACTTTTGAGATTTTTCTACTTTTTAGCCTTTTTCATTATAGAATGGGCTTTATAAACCTGTGATAATTATCATCATTATTGTAGGTGGGTGTTTCACGCGCAGGGTGGTGAAAGTGAAGCGATTGGTGTGGTAGCATAGATAGTGTTTAAGTGCTTGCATGCCTTCGTCTGCTTGCAGCTGCCACCGCTGGCTTGCCTTGTTCGAAAAAGGGAGCAGTGCTGCATAAGTCTCCCTGCAAGTTCATAGCCTCTCCATCATCGAGACTTCTGCAGTGCCTCCTCGTGGCCAATACCTATGGAAACTGGCACCTTGCGGTCCCAGGCTGAACTGTAGAGGATCTCGGAGCAGCGAGGAGGAGCCCCAGGAGGTACAGGGCGCATGGCCCACCGGCGTGTGGACACGCCCTGGCCCTGTACTAACTTCCTGGCCCTAAGCCCCCTGGAGTCACAATGGGGGCTCGGGGGAGGTGGGCAATCTTGCCAGTCCTCCTCCTCCCCAGAGAATAACCCACTGGCAGCGAAGTGCTTACTTGGAGAATGCTGGGGGGAGGTGGTAATGGTCCCCTTCCTACCCAGAGAGGTCCGCTGTGGGCATCCCGTTGCAGGAGGGTGGCTTGCTGGGGGTGTGCCGGGAATAGGAACGGGAGCTCCTCGTCACTCCTCCTGCGTCCTGGCAGCCGCCAGCCCAATATGAATGTTGCCTTGTGGAGAAAGACCCTAGGGAACCTCCACAGGTGGATGCCAAGGGTCCCCGGCAGCCTGCCGCCTTTGAGCTGTGGGGCAGCGTCGGCGGGGGTGGCAGAGGTGGCGGTCCACCTGGAACGACCTACCCGAGGGTTAACCTCCAGGCGGGAAGTCAGGGTGGGGGCCTGGAACGTCTGCTCTCTGCGTCCAGGATGGATCGGTTGCCCCTGTAGTATCGAGGGAACTGGGGAGGCTGAGAGTAGCAGGGTGGCTGCTCTCTCCGGAGGGTGAGAAGACCTGGCAGCGGCATCGACCCAGTGTAGGTGGCTACAGTCCTGCCATTAACTGGTTCAGGCCGCGAGCTGATGGTCACCATCTCCAGGGAGTAGCCATAGCTGTCTCCAGGTAGGCTCCAGCCCTCGGTGGTAGAGGGTCACTCCAGTCGATGAGCGTATAATGGTAATGAGACTGAAGCTGTCTTTGGGCTTCATGTCTCTTATTGCGGTGAACGCTCCTACCGATGTTTGTAAACTTGATGTGAAAGAGATGTTCTACATGCCAGAAACTTGCATCCGTGGCAGACAGTTGTCCCTGGCGAGATAGTTCGTATTGTTTCTTGGGTGACTTCAATGCGGTATCTGGCTGCGATCGAGCTGCCTATGAGATGTCAGTCGGTCCATCTCATGTTTCAGGGAGTTGATACTGGCAAGCGAAGGAATTCCTTCCTTTCCGGGGATTTTGCTTTAGATCCCAGAAATTGAGGATTTCTGGCTCCTGGTACCGGCGCCTGCAGACCCACATCGTTGGACACGGTACAGCGATGCAGTGGTAATGCAACCAAGGACGATTCGACCACATTCTCGTTAGCACCTCGATTTGGAGGATCCTCCAGAACTGCAGGGTGTATAACATGGAGTCGCTGGAAGTTCTGTGGTACTGACCATAGGATTGGTTAAAGCTACCCTCCGGGTACACTTCAAAACTTCCTCTGCAGCCCAATGACCACCTTAGGGTGTTTCATCTGGACAGGCTGAAGGAGAGGAGTTTGCTCGGAGGTTTGCTGAGAGCAATCTCTGATCGGTTCCACAGCGCTTGACAATCTGACGGACCCTGTTCTTCAGTGGGACACTCTCTGGTACAGAAACGCCGATGCAGCCCAAGAATCGATTAGAGAACGCCCGAGAGCAAGACATGGAATTTGACCTCTCAGGACAGACAATGGAAGCCACTGATGCTTGCCGTGCCGGCTCGTCTGGCAGGGGGATCGGGACGGTAACTGCTCTCCAGGTAATCAGAACTCTGTCTCTGTTAAGAACATACAATGAACAGGCTTATTAGGACCTTGTTGAGGGGGTTGAAGGCCATTTCTTAGTAAATGACCACTTCTGTCCTGCATACCAAAACCTGAGAAAAACGAACTCCAAGCCCTCTTCACAGGTGAAGTGCAGTTCGCTTAGTGGTGCGGCCAGATCGTCTCACAGATCTTGTTGGTACTGAGGGAGCGTTGGGGCTGAGTACTTTGAGCAGTTGTATCAGGTTGACCCTCCAATGGTTAATCTTGGATGTCAGTGATGCAGTATGATTCCGCTGCTTGGACTATCCATTAGCAAGGACCCTCCCTCCTAGCTGAGGCAGTGAGGCGATCTCCAAGCTGAAGAGGGGGTGTTGAAGAAAGCAGCCAGGTGTGTGCGGCATCCCAGCTGAGCTGTTAAAGGCTGGTGGCGAACCTATGGCGCGGGGATTGCATGCTGTCAGTTGTTCAAAACGCCACGTCTGTGGAGCAACACTGGGTAAGCGACAGTTACAGACCTTGACTCTGCTGATGATGTTGCCATTCTATCTGAGTCTTGGAAACCTTAGTGGTGTGGCCCTCGATGAGATTCAGTAGGGTTCATTAAGTCTTGGTCTAGAGGTCTCCTTAGGACCAAGTACCAAGATCCAGGACTTCGGGAATTTGCTAGGAAAACCTGTTCAGTCAATACGTAGCTTGCGGCGAGGACTATTGAAGTAACTGTTGAAGAGCTTTACGCATAGCTTGGTAGGTGCAGTTGATAACCGTGGGCTGTCAGACCAGGAAGTCAGCAGACGAATTGAAGCCTGGCAGCAGGGTCTCACGAACTCTCTCGACAAGAGTATTTGGAGATGCCGTTCAGCCTGTGCAGAAGGACCAAGTTACGGGTTTTCAGAGGGCCCCGTGTACGCTAAGTTTCATCCATGGTAGTGAAACCTGGACATTATCCAGTGCACTGGAGTCCCGATCTGACGCCTTTTGTAATAGGTCCGCTGCGCTAGCGGATCCTGGGATACTGTTGACCGGGTCAGTATGTTTGTCTAACCAACGAAGCTGCACCATGAGAACCTGAACAGGACCTTGGTATTCGCACAATCCGGGATCGCCAAACCCAGGTGCTGACACGGCCGCCTGAGCTCGCTTTCCACAGGCTGATCTCGCCCATCCAGAATGTCCCACAAGAGAGCAAACCCTGTGTGAGAAGAGGCTCATGGGACGAGACGATAGGAGGTCGTAGCTTGGGCGAGACTGAGTCAAACCTGTCGGGAAGAGCTCCAGCTGGAGCGTGCCCCTGCCACCGGCGACCTAACCATGAGGTGGAAGCAGGTGGACGTACTAGGTGACCCCGTCGGCGTTAGCTCCGAATGATAAAATCATTATCATTAAATACTTATTAATTATAATTATCATTACTATTGTCAATAATAAAGGAATCATCATGGAAATCCATCATACTTATTCATTTAATATTAAAATCTCATAATTACCACACCAAAAAGCGAAAAAGCTTTTCGACGTTTCTCTCAGAGGGCTGTAATACGCTAGATTTTACCGTTTTTTCGACCTATTGGGACTTTATTATTTCCGGCCTTTATTTCATTACTCAAATGGACCAAAATGAATAATCCGTTATCATCATTATTATCATTAGTCATCATCTTGTTTTTATGATTGTTATCATTATATGTCATTCATATCATCTATGATTATCATTATTATTATTTATTTATTATTATTATAGTTGTAATATTAATTATTCTTGTTCTTTATACATTATATCTATTTACAATATGATAATAGCACATTAATGATGATCTTAGAAATAATAATGACAAAAATAATTATGGTCTTAATGACAATGATAATGATATTTATTATTCTCTATTGATATACACTATATTAGTTATCACTTGAAAAAGTCATAAAAATGATGACAGTAATGATAGTAATGAGGATAATAATTATCATTCAGTCCATTTATAATGAAATAAAGGCTAGTAGCAATAAAAATCCTAATAGTCGAAAAATCAGCGTAAAATTTAACAATTACAGCCTTTTGAGAGAAACGCCATGATGTAAGCTTTTCGTTTTTGAATGGTAATTATAAGGATTTTAACATTAATTCGAGTAATTAGCATGATGATTTCCATGATTGATTCCTTTGTTATTATTACCAATGAGGATTGTAATAATGAAATAATTATAATCAATAATGATAATGACAATAATATCGATAATAATGATAAAGTCATAAATTATAATGATAATCTTCATAATTACTGCAATAATAGCAATAAAGTTACCTTCTATTCCAATGATTTCCATACTAATAATGGCAATAGAATTTATAATTATTTAATGCCTTATCATTAAATCATTATAATTATTATTACTGCCATTATTATTTCTAAAGATCATCACATTGCTAATATCATTATATGAAATAGTTATAATGATAAAAATAGCAATAATAATTTAGCATTAATAATTATTACAATTGTAATAATGACGATAATAATACATGATAATCATGATGATAACAGATAATAATCAGCAAACATGATGGACAGTAACATGATGATAGTGATAATGAAATTTATTATCATTCGGTCTCATTTATAATGAAATTGAATGTTAGAAGTAATACAATCCCCAATAGTCGAAAATGGTAAAATCTCATCACTACAGCTTATTGATTAAGAAATCACTTTGAAAAAACTTTTCACTTCTTTCATGGTAATTATAGAGAAATATTTCAACATTAATTCAGGTAATAATGATTATTCTCCCATGGTGATCCCTGTATTACATTGACAATTAATGTGGATAATTATGATGATAATGACAATGATAATGATTAACAATCGTATGCAAATAATAAAGATAATTTCATAATGTACAATATGATAATCTTAAGAATAATTACTGCATAATAATAGCAATAATAGCAATGAGCTTAATTATTATTGTCAATTATTCTATTTCTAAGATGCACCATTATTGCTATTATCATTATATAAATAGCGTAATGGATAAAAAAACAACAATAATTAGTATAATAATTATTATAACTGCAATAATAATGATAATAATAATGATAATCATGATGATAAATGACTATAATGATTATAATCATAAAAATCATGACAGTAATGATAATCAATATTAATGACCAATGATTATCATTCAGTCCATTTATAATGAAAATAGAAGATGCCAGAGAAGCAAGCCGAAAGATCCTAAAAGTCGAAAAAAACGACAAAATCTATTATTTTTATTACAGCCCTTCTGAGAGAAACGTCGAAAAAAAACCTATTCCCTTTTTAATGTAGGTATTTATGAGGATTTTAACATTAATTCAGGTAATTATGATTATCTCCATGATGATTCCCTTTATTATTAGCAATAATGATGGATACTTGATGGTGATAATGACAATCACCTGTTATTACAATCGTACTTATATATGACGTAATAATGTTATAATAATGAAAAATCAAAGTCATAATTATAATGATAATCTTGATACTATCTGTTATTGAGAAGTAATAATTACAACTCTGTTCTAATAAATTTCCAAACTAATTAATGGCAATAGAAATAATACACCACATCATTATCATTTAATCAAATTTATAATTTATTATTAATTGTCAGTCTTAATATTTTTAAGATCATTATTATTGCTATTATCATTGTTTATAAAATGTTATAATGATAAAAATAGCAATAATAGTTAGTGTCTTTATATCAATCATGTATAATCCGAAATAGAGGTATTATTAATGAACAATGATAATCATTATGATAATGACTATAATGACAATACCACCATAAACTGATGACAGTAACAATACTAATAATGATGATGATAACAATTATTTAGTCCATTTATAATGAAACAAATACCATGAAGTAATAAAATCAAAGTGACGAAAAAACGGCAATATCTAGCGTAACTACAGCCTTTGGAGAGAAACGTCGAGAAAAAAAACGCTTCTCAGCTTTTTTAATGGTAATAATTAATACTACTGGATTTTAATATTAATTCAATTAATTGCGATGATTTCCATGGTGATTTCTTAATTATTGATGTTAATTACGATAATTATGATGATAATGACAACGATAATGACAATAATAATGATAATAATGATAAAGTCATAATTATAATGATAATCACTTCATAATTACTGGAATAATAGCAATAATTATCTGTTATTCTAATAAATTCCTATGCTAATAATGGCAATAGAAATAATATTATCTATTGTCCTTTATAATTATTATTATTGCTCATTATTATTTCTAAGATCATCATTATTTACTATTATCATTATTAATAAATAGTTATAATGATAAAAATAGCAATAATACTTATATATTAATTATTATAACTCAACTATAATGATGATGGCATTAATAATGATAATCATAAAAGTGATGACAGTAATGATAATAATGATAATAATCATCATTCAGTCCATTTATAATGAAATAAAGGCCAGAAGTAAAAAAATCCCAAAAGTAAAAAAAAACGGCAAAATCTAGCCTTTTGAGAGAAACGTCCAAAAAACCCTTTTCGCTTTTTAATGGTAATTATGATGATTCAGGTAATTATGATGATTTTCATGATAATTCCTTTATTATTGACAATAATTATGATAATTATGATGATAATGACAATGGTAATGACAATAATAATGATAATGATAAAGTCATAATTATAATGATAATCTTGATAATTACTGAAATAATAGCAATCATCTAATTCATTTTACAATAATATCCATAATAATAATGGCAATAGTGAATGATAACATCATTATCATTATCATGATAATTATTATTGTTGTCATTAATATTTCTAATATTTATTATTATTGTTATTTTCATTCAAGTAAATAGTTATAATGATAAAAATAAGCAATAATATTTAGCATTATGACGATTATAACTAATCAATAATGATGATAATAATAATGAGTAATCAATGATAATGAGATTCATAATGATAATAATTAAAAACATGATGATACAATGATAATATTGACAATGATGATAATAATTATCATTCAGTCCATTTATAATGAAATAAATGCCAGAAGTAATAAAATCCCATTAGTCTGAAAAAACTGTAAAATCATAAGTATCATGGCCTTTTGAGGAGAAACGTCGGTACAAATCTTTTCGCTTTTTAACAGTAATTATGAGGATTCTTAACACAATCCGTGTAATTATGATGATTTCCACGATGTTTCCTTTATTATTGACAATAATGATGATCATCTATGATGATAATGAAGCAATAATAATGACATCATCATCAATTTATCTGGAGCTACTGCTGACGGAGGCGCAGTTATTACGTCCACCTTCTGCTTCCACCTTTTGGGATCCTTCATGGTAAGTCGCTTCAGCGCGAGGGCCCGGGCCCATCTCGAGCTCTTCCCGAGACAGGTTTGGATCGATCTGCTCTAGCTGCGACCTCAAGGTCGTCCCATGAGGTTTCCTCCACTCCAGGGTTGTCTCCCACAGAGACAATTGATGGGCAGGATCAGCCTGTGGAAAGTTATTCAGGTGGCCATATAGCCTGAGTTTGCGAGTCCCATATCAGGCAGGGTAACAAGTCCGCATACTGTTAGCCTCACGGTGCAGCTGCTGGTTGAACACATTGTCCTGCCAACAGTACCCCATCACTCTATTACAAAAGGCTTTCAAGACGGGACTCCAGTACACTGGATAATGTCTGCAGGTTATACCACTGTAGAGCAAATATCCAGCATTACCAGGGCCCTGACAAACCCGTAGCTTGGTCGCTTCTGCACAGGTACCGGCATCTCCAAATACTCTTGTCGAGAGAGTTCATGACCCCTGCTGCCAGAGCCAATCTGTTCACTGACTTCCTCTGTCTGACAGTCCAGGAGCAGTGAACTTGCACTACCAAAGGCATGTAGAAGCTATCTGTGACCCTCAATATCCTCGCCGCAAGCATCGTACTGAATTGAACAGGTTCTCCTAGTAAGTCCCCAAAGTCCTGGATCTCGGTTATTTGGTCCAGGAGACCTCTAGACCTAAGGGCTTCGCTTCATTACTAAATGCATCGAGGGGTCTCACCACTGCTCACAGGTTTCCAAAGACTCAGATGAATTCATACAACATCATCGGCCAAAATCAAGGTCTGTAATAAATATATTATTCACAATGACCTTGAAACAGTAGCTTCCGCTGCTTCACCTGGGCATCCAGTCCATGGAGTGTTGACAAACACATGGTACTCTACAATGACTCGAAGCGCAAGGATACGGTCTATTGTTGACATTTACCAGGAGTGAGTCCGGATCTGCTCTTAACTTTGAGTGCCATAGGTAGATGGTCTCTGATACGCTCCTCAGAAGGATGTCACATGCAAGAACCTTGCTCTGGTGCCACTGAGCTGTGTCACGCCGCGGTGATCCTACAGAAACTCATCGGTCCCCTTCCCTTTCCAGAGAGGGATGACACACACCTCACGAGGTCAGGAAATTGGTACTGGACTGCCATGAAATGGCAACAGGGACAGCATGCAATCCTCGCGCTCATAGGTTCACCACTCAGCAATTCCAACAGCTCAGGTTGGATGCCGCCAAAATACCCGCTGCTTTACCACTCTTCAGCTTGGAAATCGCCTCCCTGTCCACAGTTAAGGAGGAAGGGTCCTCAGCTAATGGGTGGGTCCGGCAGCGTGAATCACGGTGATCCTGGCTACAGAGCATCCAAGTTAACTGTTACGGAAGGTCAACCTGATACAACTGCTCAAAGTATTCAGCTCAACGCTCCCTCACCGGCAACAGGATCTGAGACAAATCTGGCCAATACCCACTACAGCAGAACTGCACTCACACAGTGAAGAGGGCTTGGAGTTCAAGTTTTCTGTAGGGCTTAGTATGCAGGACAGAAGGTCATTTACTAAGAAAATACCTTCAACCTCCTCAGCGAAGATTCCCACAATAAACTGTTCCTATTGTCCCTTCTTACCAGAGACTGAGAGTCCCACCACCTGAGAACGGCGTAAATCCTGAATCCTTCTGCTAGATCGATTTCAGCGACAAGGGGCATCAGTCGGCTTCTAACTGTCTCCTGAGGAGATTAAATTCTGTCTCTTGTTCCTGGGCAAGTGTTCTCTAATCGATTCTTGGGCTGCATCAAGCGTTTCACACTTGAAGGTGTCCCACAGAAGAACAGGGTCCGTCAGATTGCTCAAGCGCTGTGAAACCGAGTCAGATTGATTGCTCTCAGCAAACCTCCCGAGCTGTAGCTCCTCTCCTTCAGCCTGTCCAGATGAAACACTCCTAGGGTGGCCATTAGTGGCCGCTGGGGAGTTTTGAAGTGTACCCGAGTGAGAAGCTTCAACTGGTTTATGGTCAGTACCACAGAACTCAGCATCTTCTCTTATACACCCTGTGTTCTGGAGGATCCTCCCAATGATGTTTTACCGAGAATGTGGTCGAAATCTCCTTGGTTGCATTACCTACAGCATCCCTGTAACATGTCCAACGATGTGGGTCTGCGTGCGCTGACACAGGAGCCAGAAATCCTCGTTTTCTGGGATCTAGCAAAATCCCGGAAAAGGATAGGAAATTCCAGCCAAACGGTGCATCAACTCCCGAACCATGAGGACCGACTGACAATCTCATATTGTCTCAGATCGCATGGCCAGATACTGACATCTGAAATCACCCCAGGAAACAATACGAATATCTCTCGCCGGGGACAACTGTTCGTCATTTGGATGCAAGTTTGGCGCAGAATATCTCTTTCACATCAAGTTTACAAACTTATCGGTAGGAGCCTACACAGCAACAAGTGACATGAAGCCCAAAGACAGCTTCAGTCTCATCAACGACTATATGCTCATCGACAGGAGTGACTTCTACCACTGAGGGCTGGAGCCTACCGGAGATTGCAGCTATGGCTACTCCCTGGAGATGGTGACCTTCCGCCGCGGCCTGGACCAAGTACAGGTGTAGCCACCTACACTGGCCGTGCTGCTGCCAGGTCCTCTCACCTCCAGATGAGCAGCCACCCCTACTCTCAGCCCTCCCAGTTCCCCTCGATAACAGGGGTAACTTAAATCATCCTGACGGTACAGAGCAGACGTTCTAAGCTTCCCCACCCTGACTTCCTGCCTGAGGTTAACCCTCTGGCAGTCGCTCCGGGTGGATGCCACCTCTGTTAACCTTGCCTTGACGCTACCCCCTAAAAAAGGCGGCAGGCTGCGGGACCATTCATCCACCTGCGGGGTTCCCATGGTCTTTCTCCACAAGCTTCATAATAATATGCTGCGGCAGCCAGGACGCAGGGAGGACGAGGAGCTCCTGTTCCTATTCCACTTGTCCCAGCAGTCACCCTCCCAACGGGCCCGGCAGCGCACCTCTCTACGCTGGATAGGATGGACATCACCTCCCCCAGCCATTTCCATTACTCGTGTGATGCTGCTAATATCTTATTCTGGGGGGGGGGAGGGGGAGGGACTAGCAAGGCCCACTCTCCCTGAGCTCTCCTGGTTTGATCCTAGGGGGCTTAGGGGCAGCAGTTAGCAGAAGATTAGGGCGTGTCCACACGCCAGTGGTCCATGACCCTCACCTCTAAATCTGCTCCTGCTGCTCCCTGAGATCCCCCTACAGTTCAGCCTGGGACCTGCAGAACGACAGCTTCTGCATAGGTGGCCACAAGGAGGCACTGCAGAAGTCTCAGATGATGGAGAGGCTATGAACTTCAGCGAGGGACACTTATGCCTTTAACTGCTCGTCTTTCGCAATCAAGTACTAGCCAGGTGTGTCGGCTGCAGGCGAGAAGGCATGCAAGCTAATTAAACACTATTTATGCTACTGACATCATTTACAAATCATTAATCATCCTGTGCATGAAGCACCTACATATTATGATTATGAGAAATAATGATGATAATGATAAGTCATCATTATAATGATAATCTTGATTAATTGACTACTGCAATAATAGCAATAATTAACTCAACTCTAATACTTTCCCATACTAATAATGGCTTAATAGAAATATTACTAACATTTTATGTCATTGTCATTATATTGCTCATTATTGTCATTATTATTTCTATGATCATTCATTATAGCTATTATCATTATGGCAAATAGTTATAATGATAAAAATAGCAATAAGGATTTTTATAACATGCAATAATGATGATAATGATAATGATAATCATGTTGATAATGACTATAATGATAATGACAATAAAAATGATGATACAATGAGCTAATAACGATAATAATAATTTGTCATTCAGTCCATTTATAATGAAACGAAAAGCGAAGTAATAAAATCCAATAGTCTAAATTAATTTACTAATATCGAGCGTAATACAGCCTTTTGAGAGAAACGTCGAAGAAAAACCTTTTCAGCTTTTGAATGGTAATTATATGAGGATTTTATGATTAATTCAGGTAATAATCAAGATATCGTGATTTATCCTTTATTATTGACAATAATGATAATGATAATTATGATGATAATGACAATGATGGTCCACAAGCGTAATAATGATCAATAATGATTAAGTCGCTAATTATAATGATAACCTTGATAATTACTGCAATAATAGCTAATATCATTACCTCTATTCCAATACTTAACAATCATTACTTAATAATTGCAATTGACATAATAATATCATTATCATTACCATTATAATTATTATTATTGTCACATTATTCCCTAAATCATCAATATTGCTACCAATCATTATATAAATAGATTCAATGATAAAAATAGCAATAATAATTAGCATAGTAATTATTATAACTGCAGTAATGATGATAATAATAATGATAATCATGATGATCATGACTATATTGATAATAATCATATAACTGATTACAGTAATGATATGTGAATGATGATAATAATTATCACCAGTCCATTTATCAACTGAAATGAAGGCCAGAAGTTATATGAATCCCCAAAAGTCAAAATCAGCCAAAATTGTAAGGTACACAGACTTTTGAGAAAGCAAACGTTGAAAAAAAACCTTTTTGCATCTTTACATGGTAATTAGTGAGTGATTGCTTAACATTAATTCAGGTAATCATGATGATTTTGGCGATGCATTCCTTTATTGCATTCACAATATCCATGATCCTTATGATGAATAATGACAATGATAACGATCAGCAATAATAATGATAATAATGATATACTTTATAATGATAATAGTACCGTAATAATAGTATTACTCAACTTATTCCAATAATTTCCATATTAATAATGGCAATAGAAATAATAATAACATCATTATCATTGTCATTATAATTATTATTATTGTCATTATTATTTTCTAAGATCATCAATATTCACTATTATCATTACTTATAATAGGGTTTAAGTTACACTGATATATAGCTATAATAATATTAGCATATTAATATTATAATCCGTAAATATCTAACGACAATAATATTATGACAATCCATGATGAGTTATTTATTCATAATGATCAATAATCATATAAATGATGACAGTAATGACAATAATTAATTATTATCATTTTAGTCCATTTTATAATGATATTATTTAATGGTTAAAATTAATAAATCCCAATAGAGTTTGAAAAAAACGGCAAAATCTGTGCCGTATTATACCTTTTGAGAGAAAACGTCCAAACCAAAAAAAAAAAAAAACATTATACTTTTTAATGGTAATATGTACAGATTTTAACATTAATCCAGGTAATTATGATGATTTCCATGACGGTTATCTTTATTATTAGTCTGGACAATAATGATGATAATTATGATTATATTAACAATGATAATTGGAAATTATTGGAATAGAGTTAATTATTGCTATTATTGCAGTAATTCTCAGATTATTCATTATAAATTATGACTTTATCATTATTATCATGATTATTGTCATTATCATTAACATGCCATTATCATCATAGTTATTGTCAATAATAAAGAAATCATCATGGAGCCAAATCATAATCGCTTCTGAACTTAATGTTAAAATCCTCATAATTACCATTAAAAAGCGTTTACTTGAAATGTAGCGTTACGCCTAAATTTGCCATTTTTCGACTATTGGGAGTTTTTTGTATTTGGTACTGATTTCATTATAAATGGATTAGAATTGATACTATTATCGTTATTATCATTACTTGTTATCTTTTATGATTAATATATGATTATTATTACTGAATCATTATTTGCAATTATAATAATTATTATGGTAATTATTATTGCTATTTTTCTATTATAACTATTTATATAATGATAATAGCAATAATGATGATCTTAGAAATAATAATGACACATAACAATAATCATAATGACAATAATATACTAATATTCATCATTAATAGTACCGATGATAATTTGAAGTATTGAATTGAGTTTATTATTCAAACATCATTACTAAAGCGTCATCAAGATTCATCATTCATAATTATGACTATCATTATTGTCATTACTATTGTCATTGATTACTGTCAATATAATCATTATTGTCAATAATAAAGGATCATCATGGAAAGCATGATAATTACCTGAATTAATGTTTAAATCCTCATAATTACCATTAAAAAAGCGAAAAGGTTTTTAATCGACGTTTCTCTCTAAAAGTCTGTACAATACATTCAGATTTTGCCGTTTTTTCGACTAATGGGATTTTATTATTTCTGACCTATATTTCATTATAATACATGGACTGAATTAGATAGCTACTATTATCATCATTATTATCATTACTGTCATCATTTTTATGGATTAATTATCTATAAATATATAGTCATTATCATCATGATTATCATTTACTTATTATCATCATTATTGCAGTTATAATACCCTTATGCTACATCCTTTATTCGTTGCTATATTTTATCATTACAACTATTTATATATTGATAATAGCAATAATGATGATCTTAAAAATAATAATAGCATTAATAATAATCATTATAATGACAATGATAATCGATATTATTATTTCTATTGCCATTATTAATATGGAAATTATTGGAATAGAGTTAATTATTGCTATTATTGTTAGTTAATGTTTCAAAATCATCATTATAATTTTTATCTTTATCGTTATTGTTGTCATTATCATTGTCATTGGTCAATTATAATTATCATCATTATTGTCAACAATGAAGGAATTATCATGAAAATCATCATAATCACCTGAATTAATGTTAAAATCCTTATAATTACATGTTAATAAAAAGCGATAACCTTTTTTTTCGACGGTCTCTCTGAAAAATAAAATACGCCAGATTTTGTTGTTCTTTTCGACTTTTGGGATTTTATGGTTTATATGGACTGAATAACAATTATCATCAATTATTATCATTAATATTATTCATTTTCATGATTATTATCATAGTCATTATCATCATGATTATCATTATTATTGTCATCATTATTGCAGTTGTAATAATTATTATTCTAATTATTAGTCCGTATCTTTATCATTATAACCATTTATATAATTTATTAATAATAATGATTAATTTAGAAATAATAATGACAATAATAATAATTATAATGACAATGATAAGGATGTTTATTATTATTTCCTATTGCCATTATTAGTATGAATAGAGTTACTAGAACTAATTATTGCTATTATTGCAGTAATTATCAAAATTATCATTATAATTATGATTTTATCATTATTATCCTAATGATAATCATCATCATTATAATGATTTCAATAATGATAATGACAATAATGATAATTCTGGAAATAATAACAACAATAATAAGGATTATAATAACAATAATCACCGTGTTATAATTACTTCTATTATTATTTCTGTTATCATTGTCGTTATTATTATTATTCGGAAAATCATTAGAATAGTGTTGATTATTGCTATTATTGCAATTATTAGGCAAATCATTATAATT
>NC_091550.1:26964023-26974388 GCF_042767895.1 Penaeus vannamei | reverse complement strand
ATATATATATATATATATATATATATATATATATATATATATATATGTATGTATGTATATATATATATATATATATATATATATATATATATATATATATATATATATATATATATATATATATATATATATATATATATATATATATATATATATACATATGTATGTGTGTACGCATATACATGTATATATATATATATATATATATATATATATATATATATATATATATATATATATATATATATATATATATATATATATATATATATATATATATATTACATATGTATGTGTGTACGCATATAAATGTGTATATATATATATATATATATATATATATATATATATATATATATATATATATATATAGACACACATAGACATATATAGACATATATATATATATATATATATATATATATATATATATATATATATATATATATGTATGTTTGTGTGTGTGTGTGTGTGTGTGTGTGTGTGTGTGTGTGTGTGTGTGTGTGTGTGTGTGTGTGTGTGTATGTGTGTGTGTGTGTGTGTGTGTGTGTTTAAAAGCGAAAAATGTTTTTTTACGACTTTCTCTGAAATGGCTCTATTACGCTAAATTTTGCCGTTTACTCGACTTTTGGTATTTTACTGCTTTTCGCCTTTATTTCATTATAAATGAACTCTGTAATTATTATTATCATCATCATTATTGTCATTATTCTTATGATTATTATCATTATAGTTATTATCTTCATAATTATCATAATTATTATTACCATTATTGCAGTTATAATAACTATTATACTAATTATTATTGTCATTTTCATTATTATTTTTTTATATTGATAATAACAATAATAATAATTTTAGAAATTATAATGACTAAAAATAATTATAATGACAATAATAATATTATTATTATTTCTATTGTCATTATTACTATAAAAATGATTAGAATAGAATTAATTATTGCTATTATTTCTGTAATTATCAAAACTATCATTATAATTATTATTTTATCATTATTATCATTATTATTGTCATTATCATCATGATTATCATCATTATGGTTAATGATAAAGGAATTATCATGAAAATCATCATAATTACCTGAATTTATGTTAAAATCATCATAATTATCATTTAAAAGCGAAAATGGTTTTTTTCGACTTTTCTCTCAAACGCTATATTTTCCCGTTTTTTCGTTTTGACGATAATGACTATAATGATAATAATCATAAGAATAATGTCCATAATGATAATAATGATTATGAAAATCATAGAGTCTACTTCTTATAAAATAAAGGCGAAAAGCAGTAAAATCCCAAAAAGTAAAAAAACAAAAAACAAAACAAAAAAAAACAAAAAAAAAAAACGGCAAAATTTAGCGTATTAAAGCCTTTTGAGAGATACGTGGAAAAAAAACTTTTTCGCTTTTAAATGATAATTATGATGATTACAACATTATTCCAGGTAATTATGATGATTTTCATGATAATTCCTTTATTACTAACCATAATGATAATCATAATGATAATGACAATAATAATGATAAAAATATAATGATCATGACAGTTTTGATAATTGCTGCAATAATAGCAATGATTAAGTCTATTCTAATCATTTTCGAATAATGACAATAGAAATAATAATATCCTTATCATTGTCATTATAATTATTATTACTGTCATTATTATTTCTAAAATTATCCTTATTATTATTATTATTATAAAAAAAAAGTTATAATGATGAAAATTACAATAATAATCAGCATAATAATTATTATAATTGCAATAAGGATTATGACGATAATGACTAGAATGATAATAATCATAAGAATAATGACAATAATGATAATAATGATGATAATAATAATCATAGAGTCCATTTATAATGAAATAAAGGCGAAAAGTAGTAAAATCCAAAAAGTCGAATAAACGACAAAATCGAGCGTATTATAGCGTTTTGAGAGAAACGTCAAAAAAAAAACTTTTCGCTTTTAAATGATAATTATGATGATTTTAACATTAATTCAGGTAATTATAATTATTTTCATGATAATTCCTTTATTATTAATCATATTGATGATAATCATGATGATAATGACAATAATAATGATAATAATGATAAAATGATAATTATAATGATAGTTTTGATAATTATTGCAATAATAGCAATTTTCAAGTCTATTCTAATCATTTTCATACTAATAATGGCAATAGAAATAATAATATCATTAACATTGTCTTTATAATTATTATTACTGTCATTATTATTTCTAAAATTATCATTATTGTTATTATCATCATAAAAATAATTATAATGATGAAAATGACAATAATAATTAGCATAATGATTATTATAACTGCAATAATGAAAATAATGATAATGATCATGAGAATAATGATAATAATGATGATAATAATAATTATAGAGTCCATTTATAATGAAATAAAGGCAGAGAAACGTCGAGAAAAAACCTTTCTCGCTTTTAAATGATAATTATAAGTCGAAAAAAAGCAAAATCTAGCGTATTACTGGCTTTTGAAAGAAACGTCGAAAGCCACTTTTTCGCTTTTAAATGATAATTATGATGATTTTGAGATTAATTTAGGTAATTATGATGATTTTGAGATTAATTCAGGTAATTATGATGATTTTCATGATAATTCATTTATTGTTAACCATAATGATGATATTAACATTAATTCAGGAAATTGTGATGATTTTCATGATATATCCTTCATTATATACAATAATGATGATAATTATGATGATAATGACAATAATAATGATAATGATAAAACCATAATTATAATGATAATTTTAAAAATTACTGCAATAACAGCAATAATCAACACTATTCCAATAACTTTCAATGACAATAGATATAATAATAACATCATTATCATTGTCATTATAATTATCACTATTGTCATTATTATTTCTAAAACTATAATTATTGCTATTATCATTGTGAAAATAGTTATAATGATGAAAATAGCTATAATAATTAGCATAATAATCATTATAACTGCAATAATGATGATAATATGATGATAATCATGATGATAATGACTATAATGATAATAATCATGATGATAATGTTTGTAATGATAATAATCATAAAAATAATGACATTAATGATAATAATGATGATAATTATTATTATCCAGTCCATTTATAATGAAATAAAGGCCAAAAGTAATAAAATCCCAGAAGTGGAAAAAAAACGGCAAAACCTAGCGTATTATAGCCTTTTGAGAGAAACGTCGAAAAAAAACTTTTTCTCTTTTTGTTGGTAATTATGAGGATTTTGACATTAATTCATGTAATTGTAATGATTTTCAGGATAATTCCTTCATTATATGCAATGATGATGATAATTATGATGATAATGACTATAATGATAATAATCATAAGAATAATGGCAATGATGATGATAATGATGATAATAATAATCATAGAGTCAATTTATAATGAAATAAATGCGAAAAGTAGTAAAACCCAAAAGGCGAAAAAACGGCAAAATCTAGCGTATTCTTTTGAAAGAAACGTCGAAAAAAACTTGTTCGCTTTTGAATGATTATTATGATGATTTTAACCTTAATTCAGGTAATTATGATGATTTTCATAATAATTCCTTTATTATTAACCATAATGATGATAATATTGATGATAATGGCAATAATAATGATAATAAAGATAAAATGATAATTACAATGATAGTTTTGATAATTACTGCAATAATAGCAATAATTCTCTTCTAATAATTTTCATACTAAAAATGATAATAGAAGCAATAATAATATCATTATCATTGTCATTATAATCATTATTACTGTCCTTATTATTTTTAGAATTACCATTATTGTCATTATCATTATAAAAATAGTTATAATTATAACAATGACAATAATAATTTGCATAATAATTATTATAGCTGCAATAATGACAATAATAATGATAATTATGACGATAATGACTATAATGATAATAATCATAAGAATAATGACAATAATGATAATAATGGTGATAATAATAATTATACAGTCCATTTATAATGAAATAACGGTGAAAAGTAGTAAAATCCGAAAAGTAGAAAAAACGGCAAAATCTCCTTTTGAGAGAAACGTCGAAAATAAAACTTTTTCGCTTTTAAATGATGATTATGATGATTTTAACCTTAATTCAGGTAATTATGATTATTTTCATAACAATTACTTTATTATTAACCATAATGATGATAATCATGATGATAATTAAAATTATAAAGATAATGATAAAATGTTAATTATAATGATAGTTTTGATAATTACTGCATTAATAGCAATAATTAAGGCTATTCTAACAATTTTCATACTAATAATGACAATAGAAATAATAGTATCATTATCATTGTCATTATATTTATTATTACTGTCATTATTATTTCTAAAATTATCATTATTGCTATTATTATTATAGAGTCCATTCATGAAATAAAGACAAAAGTAGTAAAATCCTAAAAGTCGAAAAATTGCAAAATCTAGCGTATTACAGCCTTTTGAGAGAAACGACGAAAAATCCTTTTTCGCTTTTAAATGAAAATTATGATGATTTTAATATTAATTCAGGTAATTCTGGTGATTTTCATGATAATTCCCTTATCATTAACCATTATGATGATAATTGTGATGATAGTGATAATAATAATTATGATAATAATAAAATGATAATTATAATAGTTTTGATAATTACATTGGCCGTGACGTCACGGTCGAGATGAACAGGAACAGTAAGTATACGAGAGTCCCCGCGCATGCGCAGTGGAGAATTTGGTCAGTATTCCTGCAGCTCACGTGTGAATCTCACCTTCTTATATTATTTATTTTATTTATTTTGAAAATTAAATAGCTTCGTTATTATTAATTTGCGAGATTAGTTAATTTAATGAAAAGTGATTGATAATTAAATATATTTAAAGCTATAAGGTTAGTTTTCGTCGTTTCAGTGGTGACGCCTTTTTCCAATAATACCTTTGAATCATAATATAGATATCTCTTAAAAGAAAGACACGAGAAGAGAGAAAAGAAATAGAACATGAGACAAAGATCACTGTTTTCTTTGAACGCAGTATACGTAAGAAAACAAGGATTCTGAGACTACATAGGAGAAACTTATATATATATATATATATATATATATATATATATATATATATATATATATATATATATATATATATATATATATATATATGCATTTACTATCATCACTATTATTATTATTATTATTACTTTCATCACCAGAATTGCATCATTACGATAATATTACTGCTGTTATGACAAATATCACTACTACTTTTATGACAAATATCACTACTACTGTTATGACACATAAAACTAAATAATAGTCGTAATAACAATATAAACAATGATGATGTTAAAAACAATACTGCTTGTAATGATAACAATACTACTAGTCATGATAGTGGTGATAATCTCATCATATATACCAAACAGCGATCAGAAATCAACAGTTCTTATGTATGATTACGTATATCAAGTTCAGAGGATGCATGGAAGTAAAGAAATATAAAATTATTCACTCCCCGCTTTCTAATTTCCATGCAAACACAGAATGGAGACTACAAAAGAAAAACATCAAGAATGGTGATAACATAATTTGTGGACTTTTTTCTTTCTTTCTTTCTTTTGTTTTCTTTTCTTTTTTTCTTTTCTTTTCTTTTCTGATATTCCTAATGAAATATGTGGTTATTGTTGTTTTTCTCATATTTTTATCATATTTTCATCATGAATTTTATTAGAATAGACTTAATTACTGCTATTATTGCAGTAATTATCAAAACTATCATTATAATTATCATTTTATCATTATCATTATTATTGTCATTATCATCATTATCAGGAAATATCATGAAAATCATCATAATTACCTAAATTAATGCTAAAATCATCATAATTATCATTTAAAATCGAAAAAGTTTTTTTTTCGACGTTTCTCTCAAAATACGCTAGCTTTTGCCGTTATTTCGACTTTTGGGATTTTACTACTTTTCGCTTTTTTCATTATAAATAGACTCTATGATTCTTATTATCATCATTATTATCATTATTGTCATTATTCTTATGATTATTATCATTATAGTCATTATCGTCATAATTATCATTATAATTGATATCATTTTTGCTGTTATGATAATTATTATGCTAATTATTATTGTCATTTTCATCATTATAACTATTTTTATAATGATAATAACAATAATGATAATTTTAGAAATAATAATGACAGTATTAATAATTATAATGATAATGATAATGATATTATTATTTGTATTGTCATTATTAGTATGAAAATGATTAAAATAGACTTAATTATTGCTATTATTGCAGTAATTATCAAAACTATAGGTGTAATTATAATTTTATCATTATTATCATTATTATTGTTATTATCATCATGATTATCATCATTATGGTTTATAGTAAAGGAATTATCATGAAAATCATCATAATTACCTGAATTAATGTTAAAATCATTATAATTATCATTTAAAAGCGAAAAAGGGTTTTTTTTTTTACGTTTCTCTCTCGTTTCTCGCTAGATTTTGCCGTTTTTTCGACTTTTGGGATTTTACCACTTTTCGCCTTTATTTCATTATAAATGGACTCTATGATTACTATTATCGTTATTATCATTATTGTCATAATTCTTATGATTGTTATCATTATAGTCATTATCGTCATAATTATCATTATTATTATTATCATTATTACAGTTATAATAATTATTATGCTAATTATTATTGTCATTTTCATCACTATAACTATTTTTATAATGATGATAACAATAATGATAATTTTAGAAATAATAATGACAGTAATAATAATTATAATGAGAATGATACTGATATTATTATTTCTATTGTCATTATGAGTATGAAAATGATTAGAATAGACTGAATTATTGCAGTAATTATCAAAACTATCATTATAATTATCATTTTATAATTTTTATCATTATCATTGCCATTATCATCATGATTATCACCATTATGGTTAATAATGAAGGAATTATCATGTAAATCATCATAATTACCTGAATTAATGTTAAAATCCTCATAATTATCATTTATAAGCGAAACAGTGTTTTTTTCGACGTTTCTCTGAAAAGGCTGTAGTACGCTAGATTTTGCCGTTTTTTCGACTTTTGGGATTTTACTACTTTTCGCCTTTATTTCATTATAAATGGACTCTATCATTATCATTATCATCATTATTATTATTATTTTCATTAATCTTATGATTATTATCATTATAGTCATTATCGTCATAATTATCATTATTATTATCATTATTGCAGTTATAATAATTATTATGCAAATCATTATGGTCATTTTCATCATTATAACTATTTTTATAATGATAACAATAATGATAATTCTAGAAATAATAATGATAGTAATAATAATTAAAATGACATTGATAATATTATTATTATTTCTATTATAATTATCATTTAACAGCTTCTCGACGACTCATACCGAGACCTGATATGTTGACCACGGACACCTCACGGCTCGCCCGTTGGACCGCAGGCTCCCCTCGTTCCCGGGAAGCTTACACAGCTCAGACCCACTTAAGCTCCCCCAGGGCTTACCTGGATCTCTGGGTCCAAGGTTTTTCGTGTTATCTATCGTGGATGATTTAAAGAGATTGACACCCCCACGACGGACAAGACGATTGGCTCTTGGTGTAACTGCTTTGGGTGCAGTTGCGCAATACCTGCTTTGGGCTAGTGCCTTTAATTACAACCTTGATGTGCGAGTAATTAAAAGCACGACGCACAGTGGCAGCCGATAGTTTCGCTGCGAAGTGTTCGGCCGAACACATAAGGGCTCACGCCCGTTCGGCAGGGTTCCGACCCCGACCGGCCTTCCCAAATAGAGACTGTTGGCTACCCTGTGTGCTTCACCGTTTTTTGATACCATTTCCGCCCTTTCATCGTCCAGTTGAATTAGTTCTGCTAGCCTCCCCTCTACCCATCATCCATCACCCTCGCTATGGCGTAACCCTATGGGTCACGTTATCAAATTAGCGTATTCTGGGGAGCCTATCTCTTGCGAGGAGGCTCTCCAGAATATCTTCATTATCACTGAGGTGGCAATCACACACCTCTTTAAGGTCTACAATGGCTTCAAGGTGACAGTTGCCAAACCTGAACACTTGACCCCATTTCTTTCGGCCGAAGGCCAAAGAAAGTTAAAAGATCACGGCTTCTCACCTGTTCCCTCCCCCGAGATGAAGGCTAAATGTACGATCGTGGCCAAAAAGATCGACAAGACGATCCCCCCACGATCGTGCGAGTCCATCTGCCAGGAGGTTTCCGTCAAGAACGGTGTCATTGTTCTCGACGTCTATAAGCCACCCGAATCGCGAATCGTCAAGATTCGCGTCTCATCCCCCGAGGAAGCCCAGAAACTTCTCTCTCGGGGACTCATGATGTTTAATACATCGGTCCCCACCTACAACTTGGAACCCGAATGTTTTATTCACATAGACCAATGCCTTAACTGCTACCGTTTTCACCACAAGAAACACCAATGTACACACCCCCAGAGATGCTCTCGGTGCGCCGGCGACGGTCATTTCTTCGCCAGGTGCACGGAGACCATCAAATACTGCAACTGCGAGGGATCGCATGTCGTAGTTAGTGGATCCTGCCCTAAAAGGAAGGAAATACTTAACGCAAAACGAGCTGAGCTCCGCCAAGACAACAACACTGTCCCTTCCTACGCAACAACAGCTGCTACACGACCTGCTCAGACCAGTACACCCAGACGACCCATGACTTCCCCTCGGACAACTCTGCCCACACAACCCCCAACAAGCACCCTCACACCAAACACAAACCCAAAAATCCAAGCCATATTACACGTAAGTCTCATCGCTGCCAAATACAACGCAAAAAGATTCGCAAACATTGTCCCTATTATGCTCCAGAGAAACGGCTTCCCCAGCATTGTTGTCCCTGAGGAAATCTTTGAAGACGACAACCTATACATCCCTGAGTACGCCACAACAAACACAGAAATCACAGGAAATGAGGTGACAGATACTCACCCAGAGCCTCATTCTTCCTCACAACACCGACACCTCGTTTTGCAACCTCAGCCACAACGAAGACAAAAAGAAACTGCACAGGCACGCCAAACTACAAATACCACTGATCACAAACGCAAACAAACCACACCACCATCCATGCATACAAAAAAAGACAAGAAGGATCCTCCTGCCCCCGAAGCTCGTCGTCGTAGATTGGATGACACCATTCTTGACGACGACAGTAGCGACTCCGACATCGATGTCGAGAGCGTTCTCGAGGCCGGGCTTGGGCTCTCGGCTGGAGCCATGCTCCCTGCCAGGGGACCCCTGGGACAGCGCGGAAGCATCGGGAATTGGTCCGCCGATTCCCAGGACTTCCGCGTCGGTTCACAGGACTCCCTGCCTGACCTCGAGGAGCCGTCGATCGCGCATCGATCGCGGAGCCGCTACAGGGCTCAGGTAACGCCACGCAAGGTACACCCAGGTAGAATGGGTGTACCTTGAGTGTCTAACTGACGACCGACCGAGCCGACGCGAGTTCTTCCACCTCGGTGGAGGACCCCGTGTTGGCTAGGTCGATCTAGACGCGCAATCCCACGCACGAGCTGCATCTAAACAAAACAAAAACTCTCTCCTTCACACACAAACATTTTACTCTCACTAACAAATAACACAACTCCAGCTTGTTCTGATGGAATAAAGCACTCAGACGGTTCCCTGTAGTGGGTCGTGACCGATCTATTACACGTCTGAACTCCGCGAGGAAGCCTCTCCCTTCCTCCTTAACATCCTGTGGGGTAAGTTGGCCTGTAGACAGACCAACAAACTCCGTGCTTGACTCACCACTGGCTGGATGGACTCACCCTCCATCCTTCGTTCCGGCTGGAGATCAGGTTTAGGCCGTGATCTCTTTCTTTGGCATGGGACAGGAAATGCAGTTTTCGGGTTTTGCCGCATCACTTTGAAGCCACCTTCTACTCATTCCTTTCAAATTTCCCCTTCCCCTATCCACTCGTTTTGTTCAGTTTTTTCAGTGTTCAGTTTTTCGTGTTCTCTTTCTGTCTGCTTAGTTTTGTTTTTGTTTGTTTTTTGTTGTCCTGTACCTTTTTAATCTCACTAATAAAGTAATCTCCCCCAGGTACTGCCCTCTCTCATCCCCGTTTTTAAATACCTTCACCTCGTCTCCTGACGCTTGTGACCACCACCTCACCCCTCACCCCTCACCCTCACTCATACCATATCCCTGCCATGGCGTTGACCCTTA
>NC_091550.1:26936523-26959023 GCF_042767895.1 Penaeus vannamei | reverse complement strand
TCTCCAAATTGTCCTATAATACTTAGTTAATGTTGTTACGTTAAGTAAAAGCGGACCTCATATTCCAGTAAAGCCATGATTCATGGATCACAGTCTATGACTCAAGTGAACACGATAAAATGAAATTTATCCATATTTTTGGGTATATGGCAAATAAAGATAATTGCAAGCTAATTACTCGTTGGAAGTAGGAGCAGTTGTCTCTTTTTGAAGCCATGGATGAAGTAGTCAATATAGATGCTGCAGATATCGTTGCTTCATTCCCCTCCAGTAACTGTAATTCCTTGACTATCAAGATTTCAATAGAACTTTCAAGATTTCTGTCCACATTTGAAGAGATTGGCCATATATGATTTACTTAACACACGCACACACACACAGAATTATTATTATTATTGATATAATTTTTATTGTTTTATAATGATTATTATTATTATCATTAACAATGGCTTCATCATTATCATTACTATAATTATCCTTATCATTATTATTACTATTTTTATTATCATTATTATTGTTATCATACTGATTATTATCATTATTATTGTTCTCATAGTGATTGTTATTATCGTTATTATCGTTAATGTTATCATCAGCATTGTTATCATTGTCATTATCATTAATGTTATAATTTTTGTTATCATTATTATTAACTTTATTATTATCATCCTTATTACTATTGCTACTGCTATCATAATTTGTGTCACTTTCCCTATTACTGTTATTATTATTATTATTATTATTATTATTATTATTATTATTATTATTATTATTATTTATTTATTTATTTTGTATTATCATTATTTTGTCACTTTCCCTATTATTGTTTTTATTATTGTTTTTTTGTTGTTATCATATTATTAGCATCATTATTGCAGTTATGCTAATTATTATTGCTATTTTAATCATTATAATTATTTATATAATGATAATAGCAATAATGATGATCTTAGAAATAGTAATGACAATAATAATAATTATAATGACAATGATAATGATGTTATTATTATTTCTATTGCCATTATCAGTATGGAAATTATTGGAATAGAGTTACTTATTGCTATTATTGCAGTAATTCTCAAGATTATCATTATAATTATGTCGTTATCATTATCATCATTATTATTGTCATTATCATTATCATCATAATTATCATCATTATTGTCAATAATAAGGGAATCATAATGGAAATCCTCATAATTACCTGAATTAATGTTAAAATCCTCTTAATTACTATTAAAAAGCGAAAAGGTTTTTTTTCGACGTTTCTCTCAAAAAGCTGTAATACGCTAGATTTTGCCGTTTTTTCGACTATTGGGATTTTATTACTTCTGGCCTTTATTTCATTATAAATGGACTGTGAAAGATAATTATTATCCTCATTATTATCATTACTGTCATCATTTTATGATTATTATTATAATCATTATCATTATGATTATCATTATTATTATCATCATTATTGCAGTTATAATAATTGTTATTATAATTATTATTGCTATTTTTATCATTGTAACTATTCATATAATGATAATAGAAATAATTATGATCTTAGAAATAATATTGCAAATAATAATTAAAATGACAATCATAATGATGTTATTATTTATATTGCTATTATTAGTATGGAAATTATTGGAATAGAGTTAATTATTGCTATTATTGCAGTAACTCTTAAGATTATGATTATAATTATGACTTTATCATTATTATCATTATTATTGCCATTATCATTGTCATTATCATCATAATCACCATCATTATTGTAAATAATAAAGGAATTATCATGGATATAATAATCATAATTACCTGAATTAATGTTAAAATCATCATAATTACCATTAAAATGCGAAAAGGGTTTTTTCAACGTTTCTCTCAAAAGGCTGTGGCCTTTATTTCATTATAAATGGACTGAATGATAATTATTATCATCATTATCATTACTGTCATCATTTTTATGATTATTATCATTAGAGTCATTATCATGATTATCATTATTATTATCATCATTATTGCAGTTATAATAATTATTATGCTAATTATCATTGCTATTTTTATCATTATAACTATATGATCTTAGAAATAATAATGACAATAATAATAATTATGATGACAATGATAATGATGTTATTATTATTTCTATTAGTATGGAAATTATTGGAATAGAGTTAATTATTGCTATTATTGCAGTAATCATCAAGATTATCATTATGATTATGACTTTCTCATTATCATTATTATTGTGATTATCATCATATTTATCATCATTATTGTCAATAATAAAGGAATCATCATGGAAATCATCATAATTACCTGAAATAATGTTAAAATCCTCATAATTACTATTGAAAACCGAAAAGGTTTTTTTCGACGTTTCTCTCAAAAGGCTGTAATACGCTAGATTTAGCCGTTTTTTCGACTTTTGGGATTTTATTACTTCTGGCCTTTATTTCATTATAAATGGACTGAATGACAATTATTATCATCGTTATTATCATTACTGTCATCCTTTTTATGATTATTATCATCCTAGTCATTATCATCATGATTATCATTATTATTATCATCATGATTATCATTATTATCATCATTATTGCAGTTATAATAATTATTATGCTAATTATTATTGCTATATTTATCATTATAAATATCTATATGATGAAAATAGCAATAATGATGATCTTAGAAATAATAATGACAATAATAATAATTATAATGACAATGATAATGATGTTATTATTATTTCTATTGCTATTATTAGTATGGAAATTATTGGAATAGAGTTAATTATTGCTATTATTGCAGTAATTATCAAGATAATCATTATAATTATGACTTTATCATTATTATCATTATTATTGTCATTATCATCATTATTGTCAATAATAAAGAAATCATCATGGAAATCAACATAATTACCTGAATTAATGTTAAAATCCTCATAATTACCATTAAAGAGCGAAAAAAATTTTTTCGACATTTCTCTCATAAGGCTGTAATCGCTAGATTTTGTCGTTTTTTTCGACTATTGGGATTTTATTACTTCTGGCCTTTATTCCATTATAAATAGAATAAATAATTGTTATCATCATTTTTATCATTACTGTCATTATTTCCATGATTATTATCATTATAGTCATTATCATCATGATTATCATTCTTATTATCATCATTATTGCAGTTATAATGATGACAGTAATGATAATAATAAAGATAATAACTATCATTCAGTCCATTTATAATGATATAAAGGCTACAAGTAATAAAATCCCAATACTCGAAAAAACGGCAAAACCTAGCGTATTACTGCCTTCTGAGAGAAACGTCGAAAAAAAAAACTTTTCGCTTTTGAATGGTAATTATAAGGATTTTAATATTAATTCGGGTAATTATGATGATTTCCATGATGATTCCTTTATTATTGACACTAATGATGATGATTAGGATGATAATGACAATGATAATGACAATAATAATGATAATAATGATAGTCATGATTATAATGATAATCTTGATAATTACTGCAATAATAGCAATAATTAACTATATTCCAATAATTTCCATCATCTTGATTATTAATGTCATTTTCATCATTATAATTATTCTAATAATGATAACGACAATAATGATAATTCTGGAAATAATAACAACAATAATAAGGATTATAATAACAATAATAGCCGTGTTATAATTACTTCTATTATTATTTATGTTATCATTGTCGTTATTATTATTAGGAAAATCATTAGAATAGTGTTGATTATTGCTATTATTGCAATTATTAGGCAAATCATCATTATAATTATCATTGTATAATTATTTTCATAATTATTGTCCCAATTACTCTCATAATTATCATTATTATCGTCATTATTGATGGGGTTATCATCCAAATCATCATAATTAGCAGAATTATTGCTAAAATCATCATAATTACCCTTTAAACTCGAAAAAGGGGGGTTTTCGACTCATCTCTCCTAAGGCTGTATTTCGCTAGATTTCGCCGGTTTTTCGACTTATGGAATTTTTCTACTTCTAGCCTTTTTCTCATTATAGATGGGCTTTATAATGATAATTATCATTATTGTTATTATCATCATTATTATCATTACTTTCATTATCGCCCTAATCACCCTTAATATAGTCATTATAATAATCAGTATCTTAATTATTAATGTCATTTTCATCATTATAATTGTTTTAATAATGATAATAATAATGATAATTCTGGAAATAATAACAACAATAATAAGGATTATAATAACAATAATAGCCGTGTTATAATTACTTCTATTATTATTTCTGTTATCATTGTCGTTATTGTTATTAGGAAAAACATTAGAATAGTGTTGATTATTGCTATTATTACAATTATCAGGCATATCATCATTATAATTATCACTGTATAATCATTATCATAATTATTATCCTAATTACTCTCATAATTATCATTATTATCGTCATTATTCTCATTATTGATGGGGTTATCATCCAAATCATCATAATTAGCAAAATCATTGCTAAGATCATCATAATTATCCTTTAAACTCGAAGAAGGGGGGTTTTCGACTCATCTCTCCTAAGGCTGTATTTCGCTAGATTTCGCCGGTTTTTTGACTTATGGGATTTTTCTACTTTTAGCCTTTTTCTCATTATAGACGGGCATTATAATGATTATTATCATTATTATTGTCATTATAATCATGATGATAATGACAAAAATAATGATAATTATGATAAAATGATAATTATAATAATAAATTTGATAATTACTGTAATAATATCAATAATTAAGTCTATTCTAATAATTTTCATAATAATAATGACAATATAAATAATAATAATATCATTATCATTGTCATTATAATTATCATTAATATCATTATTATTTCTAATATTATCATTATTGTTATCATCATTATAAAAATAGTTATAATGATGAAAATGACAATAATAATGAGCATATTAGTTATTATAACTGCAATAATGATAATAATGATAATTATGACGATAATGACTATAATGATAATAATCATAAGAATAATGACAAAGATGATAATAATAATCATAGAATAAATTTATAATGAAATAAATGCGACAAGTAGTAAAATCCAAAAAGTCGAAAAAACGGCAAAATCTGTTCGCTTTTAAATTATTATTATGATGATTTTAACATTAATCAAGGTAATTATGGTGATTTGCTTAATATTTCCTTTATTATTAAGCATAATGATGATAATATTGATGATAATGACAATAATAATGATAATAATGATAAAATGATAATTACACCTATAGTTCTGATAATCACTGCAATAATAGCAATAATTAATTATATTTCAATCATTTTCATACTAATAATGACAATACAAATAATAATAATATCAGTATCATTATCATTATAATTATTATTACTGTCATTATTTCTAAAATTATCATTATTGTTATCATCATTATAAAAATAGTTATAATGATGAAAATGACAATAATAATTAGCATAATAATTATCATAACAGCAATAATGATATCAATAATAATGATAATTATGACGATAATGACTATAATGATAATACTCATAAGAATTAGGTCAATAATGATAATAATGATGATAATAAGAATCATAGTCTATTTATAATGAAATAAAAGCGAAATGTAGTAGAATTCCAAAAGTCGAAAAAACGGCAAAATCTAGCGTATTACAGCCTTTTGAGAGAAACGTTCCAAAAAAAAAAAAAAAAAAAAAAAAATTCGATTTTAAATGATAATTATGATGATTTTCATATTTCCTGATAATGATGATAATGACAATAATAATGATAATAATGATAAAATGATAATTATAATGATAATTATGATTATAATGATAATTAAGCAAGAATTAAGTCTATTCTAATAAAATTCATGATGAAAATCTGATAAAAATATGAGAAAAACAACAATAACCACATATTTCATTAGGAATATTAGAAAATAAAATAAAATAAAAGAAAAGAAAAACAAAAGAAAACAAAAGAAAGAAAGAAAAAATCCTCAAATTATGTTATCACCATTCTTTATGTTTTTCTTTTGTAGTCTCCATTATTCTGTGTTTGCAAGGAAATTAGAAAACGGGGAGTGAATAATTCTATATTTCTTTACTTCCATGCATCCTCTGAATTTGATATACGTAATCATACATAAGAACTGTTGATTTCTGATCGCTGTTTGGTATATATGATGAGATTATCACCGCTATCATAACTGTTATCATGACTAGTAGTATTGTTATCATTACAAGCAGTATTGTTTTTAACATCATCATTGTTTATATTGTTATCACGACTATTATTAGTTAATATTATGCTAGTGATGTTTTATGTGTCATAACAGTAGTAGTGATATTTGTCATAACAGTAGTAGTGATATTTGTCATAACAGCAGTAATATTATCATAATGATGCAATTCTGTTAATGAAAGTAATAATAATAATAATGGTGATAATAGTAAATGCATATATATACAAGTTTCTCCTATGTAGTCTCAGAATCCTTGTTTTCTTATGTATATTGCGTTCAAAGAAAACAGTGATCTTTGTCTCATGTTCTATTTCTTTTCTCTCTCTCTTTCTCTCTTCTTCTCGTGTCTTTCTTTTAAGAGATCTCTATATTATGATTCAAAGGTATAATTGGAAAAAGGCGTTACCACCGAAACGACGAAAACTAACCTTATAGCCTTAAATATATTTAATTAGCAAATTAATAATAACGAAGCTATTCAATTTTCAAAATAAATTTTAAAAAATAATATAAGGATGTGAGATTCACACGGGAGCTGTGGGAATACTGACCAAATTCTCCACTGTGCATGCGCGTGGTCTCTAGTATACTTGCTGTTCCTGTTCAGCTCGCCCGTGACGTCACGGCCAGTGTAATTATCAAAACTATCATTATAATTATCATTTTATCATTATAATTATTATTGTCATTATCATCATGATTATCATCATTATGGTTAATGATAAAGGAGTTATCATGAAATTAATCATAATTACCTGAATTAATGTTAAAATCATCATAATTATCATTTAAAAGCGAAAAAGGATTTTTCGACGTTTCTCTCAAAAGGCTGTAATACGCTAGATTTTGCAATTTTTCGACTTTTGGGATTTTACTACTTTTTGACTTTATTTCATTAATGGACTCTATAATAATAATAACAATAATGATAATTTTAGAAATAATAATGACAGTAATAATAATTATAATGACAATGATAATGATACTATTATTTCTATTGTCATTATTAGTATGAAAATTGTTAGAATAGCCTTAATTATTGCTATTAATGCAGTAATTATCAAAGCTATCGTTATTATCATCATTATGATTATCATGATTATGGTTAATGATAAAGGAAATATCATGAAAATCATCATAATTACCTGAATTAATGTTAAAATCATCATGATTATCATTTAAAAGCGAAAAAAGGCTTTTTTTCGACGTTTCTCTGAAAAGGCTGTAATACGCTAGATTTTCCCGTTTTTTGGACTTATGGGATTTTAATACTTTTCGCCTTTATTTCATTATAAATGGACTCTATGATTATTATTATCATCATTATTATCATTATTCTCATGATTATTATCATTATAGTCATTATTGTCATAATTATCATTATTATTATTTTCATTATTGCAGCTATAATAATTATTATGCTAATTATTATTGTCATTTTCATCATTATAACTATTATTATAATGATAATAACAATAATCATAATTTCAGAAATAATAATGACAGTAACAATAATTATAATGACAATGATATTGATAATCGTATTATTTCTATTGTCATTACTAGTATGAAAATCATTAGAATAGACTTAATTATTGCAATTATTGCAGTAATTATCAAAACTATCATTATAATGATCTTTTTACCATTATCATTATTATTGTCATTATCATGATGATTATCATCATTATGGTTAATAGTAAAAGAATTATCATGAAATCATCATCTTACCTGAATTAATGTTAAAATCATCATAATTATCATTTAAAAGCGAAAAAGTTTTTTTTTTTGGCGTTTCTCTCAAAAGTCGGTAATACGCTAAATTTGGAATTTTACTACTTTTCGCGTTTATTTCATTATAAATGGACTCTATGGTTATTATTATCATCATTATCATAGTCATTTTTCTTATGATTGTCATTATAGTAATTGGCGTCATAATTATCATTATCATTATAAATATTTATTGAAGTTATAATAATTATTATGCTAATTATTATTGTCATTTTAATCATTATAACTATTTTTATAATGATAATAACTATAATCATAATTTCAGAAATAACAATGACTGTAATAATAGTTATAATGACAATGATAATGATATTATTATTATTTCTATTTTCATTATTAGTATGAAAATGATTAGAATAGACTTAATCATTGCTATTATTGCAGTAATTATCAAAACTATTATTATAATTATCATTTTATCATTATTATCGTTATCATTATCTTTATAATTTTCATTATCATCATAATGATCATCATTATGGTTAATAATAAAGTAATTATTATGAAAATAATCATAATTACCTGAATTAATGTTAAAGTCATCCTAATTATCATTTAAAAGCGAAAAAGGTTTTTTTTCGACGTTTCTCTAAAAAATACGCTAGATTTTGCCGTTTTTTTCGACTTTTGGAATTTTACTACTTTTCGCCTTTATTTCATTATAAATGGACTCTATGATTATTATCATCATCATTATTATCATTATTGTCGTTATTCTTATGATTATTAT
Organism: Penaeus vannamei; assembly: GCF_042767895.1. NCBI lineage: Eukaryota > Metazoa > Arthropoda > Malacostraca > Decapoda > Penaeidae > Penaeus > Penaeus vannamei. The sequence goes on along the minus strand of NC_091550.1, from coordinate 26,950,223 downwards.
CATTATAGTCATTACCGTCATAATCATCATTATTATTATTATCATTATTGCAGTTACAATAATTATTATGCTAATTATTATTGTCATTTTCATCATTATAACTATTTTTATAATGATAGTAACAATAATGATAATTTTAGATATAATAATGACATTAGTAATAACTGTAATGACAATGCTAATAATATTATTTCTATTGTCATTATTAGTACGAAAATTATTAGAATAGCCTTAATTATTGCTATTATTGCAGTAATTATCAAACCTATCATTGTAATTTTCATTTTATCATTATTAGCATTATTATTGTCATTATCATCATGAATATCATTGATATGGTTAATAATCAAGGAATTACCATGAAAATCATCATAATTACCTTAGTTAACGTTAAAATTATCATAACAATCATTTAAAAGCGAAAAAGGGTTATTTTGGACGTCTCTCTCAAAAGGATGTAATAAGCTAGATTTTGCCGTTTTTTCGACTTTTGGGATTTTACTACTTTTCGCCTTTATTTCATTATAAATGGACTCTATGATTATTATTATCACCATTATTATCATTATTGTCATTATTCTTATGATTATTATCATTACAGTCTTTATCGTCATAATTATCATTATTATTGTCATTATTGCAGCTATAATAATTATTGTGTTAATTATTATTGACATTTTCATCATTATAACTATTTTTATAATGGTAATATCAATAATGATAATTATAGAAATAATAATGATAGAAATTATTAGTATAATGACAATGATAAAGATATTATTATTATTTCTATTGTCATTATTGGTATGAAAATGATGAGAATAGACTTAATTATTGCTATTATTGCAGTAATTATCAAAACTATCATTATAATTATCATTTTATCATTATTATCGTTATCATTCTCATTATCATCATGATTATCATCATTACGGTTAATAATAAAGGAATTATCATGAAAATCATCATAATTACCTAAGTTAATGTTAAAATAATTATTACTTATCATCATCATTATCATCATCTTTGTCATTATTCTTATGATTATTATCATTATAGTCATTATCGTCATAATTATCATTATTATTATCATTATTGCAGTTATAATAACTAATATGCTTATTATTATTGTCATTTTCATCATTATAACTATTTTTATAATGATAATATTAGAAATAATAATGACATTAATGATAATTATAATGACAATGATAATGATATTATTATAATTTCTATTGTCATTTTTATTATGAAAATTATTAGAGTAGACTTAATTATTGATATTATTGCAGTAATGATCAAAATTATTATAATTATCATTTTATCATAATTATCATTATTATTGTCATTATCATCATGACAATAATGATGATAATAATCATTATAAAGAGCATCTATAATGAGAAAAAGGCTAAAAGTAGAAAAATCCCATAAGAAAAAACCGGCGAAATCTAGCGAAATACAGCCTTAGGAGAGATGATTCGAAAACCTCCCTTTTTCGAGTTTAAAGGATGATTATGATGATCTTAGCAATAATTTTGCTAATTATGATGATTTTGATGATAACCCCATCAATAATGAGAATAATGACGATAATAATGATAATTATGAGAGTAATTAGGATAATAATTATAATAATGATTATACAATGATAATTATAATGATGATATGCATGATAATTGCAAAAATAGCAATAATCAACACTATTCCAATGTTTTTCCTAATAACAATAACGACAATGATAACATAAATAATAATAAAAGTAATTATAACACGGCTATTATTGTTATTATACTTATTATTGTTGTTATTATTTCCAGAATTATCATTATTGTCATTATCATTATCAAAATAATTATAATGATGTAAATTACATTAATAATTAAGATACTGATTATTATAATGACTATATTAAGGGTGATTAGGGCGATAATGACAGTAATGATAATAATGATGATGATTATCATTATAAAGCCCATCTATAATGAGAAAAAGGCTAAAAGTAGAAAAATTCCATGTCGAAAAACCGGCGAAATCTAGAGAAATACAGCCTTAGGAGAGATGAGTCAAAACCCCCCCTTTTTCGAGTTTAAAGGATGATTATGATGATCTTAGCAATAATTCTGTTAATTATAATGATTATGATGATAACCGAATGAATGATGACAATAATGACGATAATAAAGATAATTATGTGAGTAATTAGGACAATAATTATGATAATAATTATACAATGATAATTATAATGATGAGTTGCCTAAAAATTGCAATAATAGCAATAATCAACACTATTCTAATGTTTTTCCTAATAATAATAACGACAGTGATAGCAGAAATAGTAATAGAAGTAATTATAACACGGCTATTATTGTTATTATAATCCTTATTATTGTTGTTATTATTTCCAGAATTATCATTATTGTCATTATCATTATTAAAATAATTATAATAATTAAAATGACATTAATAATTAAGGTAATGATTATTATAATGACTATATTAAGGGTGATTAGGGCGATAATGACAGTAATGATAATAATGATGATGATAATGACAATGACGATGATAATTATCATTATAAAGCCCATCTATAATGAGAAAAACGCTAAAAGTAGAAAAATCCCATAAGTCGAAAAACCGGCGAAATCTCGCGAAATACAGCCTTTGGAAAGATGAGTAGAAAACTCCCCTTTTTCGAGTTTAAAGGAGGATTATGATGATCATAGCAATAATTCTGCTAATTATGATGATTTTCATGATAACCGAATCAATAATGACAATAATGACGATAATAATGATAATTATGAGAGTAATTAGGACAATAATTATGATAATAATTATACAATGATAATTATAATGATGATTTGCCTAATAATTGTAATAATAGCAATAATCAACACTATTCTAATGATTTTCCTAATAATAATAACGACAATGATAACAGAAATAATAATAAAAATAATTATAACACGGCTATTATTGTTATTATAATCCTTATTATTTTTGTTACTATTTCCAGAATTATCATTATTGTCATTATCATTATCAAAATAATTATAATGATTAAAATGACATTAATAATTAAGAAAATGATTATTATAATGACTATATTAAGGGTGATTAGGGCGATAATGACAGTAATGATAATAATGATGATAATAACAATAATGATAATTATCATTATAAAGCCCATCTATAATGGGAAAAGGCTAAAAATAGAATAATTCCATAAGTCGAAAAGCCGGCGAAATATAGCGAAATACAGCCTTTGGAGAGATGAGTCGAAAACCCCCCTTTTTTGAGTTTAAAAAATGATTATGATGATCTTAGCAATAATTCTGCTAATTATGATGATTTGGATGATAACCCAATCAATAATGACAATAATGACGATAATAATGATAATTATGAGAGTAATTAGGACAATAATTATGATAATAATTATACAATAATAATAATGATTTTCTTAATAATAATAACGACAATGCAAACAATAATAATAGAAGTAATTATAACACGGCTATTATTGTTATTAAAATTCTTATTATTGTTGTTATTTCCAGAATTATCATTATTGTCATTATCATTATTAAAATAATTATAATAATGAAAATGACATTAATAATTTAAAATAATGATTATTATAATGACTATATTACGGGTGATTAGGGCGATAATGACAGTAATGATGATGATAAATCATTATAAAGCCCATCTATAATGAGAAAAAGGTTAAAAGTAGAAAAATCTCAAAAGTCAAAAAACCGGCGAAATCTTGTGAAATACAGCCTTTGGAGAGATGAGTCGAAACCCCCCTTTTTTCGAATTTAAAGGATGATTATGATGATCTTAGGAATATTTCTGCTAATTATGATGATTTTCATGATAACCCCATCAATACTGACAATAATGACGATAATAATGATAATTATGAGAGCAATTAGGACAATAATAATGATGATAATTATACAATGATAATTATAATGATGATTTGCCTAATAATTGCAATAAAAGCAATAATCAACACTATTCTAATGTTTTTCCTAATAATAATAACGACAATGATAACAGAAATAATAATAGAAGTAATTATAAAACGGCTATTATTGTTATTATAATCCTTATTATTGTTGTTATTATTTCCAGAATTATCATTATTAAAATAATTATAGTGATGAAAATGACATTAATAATTAAGATGATGATTATTATAATGACTATATTAAGGGTGATTAGGGCGATAATGACAGTAATGATAATAATGAGGATAACTATCATAAAGCCCATCAATAACGAGAAAAAGGCTGCAAGTAGAAAAATCCCAAAAGTCGAAAAACCGGCGAAATCTAGCGAAATAAAAACTTTGGAGAGATTAATCGAACCCCCCCCCCCCTTTTTCGAGTTTAAAGGATGATTATGATTATCTTAGCAATAATTCTGCTAATTATGATGACTTTGATGATAACCCCATCAATAATGAGAATAATGACGATAATAATGATAATTATGAGAGTAATTAAGACAATAATTATGATAATAATTATACAATAATAATTATAATGATGATTTGCCTAATAATTGCAATAATAGCAATAATAAACACTATTCTAATGATTTCCCAAATAATAATAACGACAATAATAACAAATAATAATAGAAGTAATTATAACACGGCTATTATTGTTATTATAATCCTTATTATTATTGTTATTATTTCCAGAATTATCATTATTGTCATTATCGTTATTGAAATAATTATAATGATGAAAATGACATTTATAATTAAGATGATGATTATTATAATTAGAATAATAATGATAAAATCAGAATTATAATGATAATTTTCATAATTACTGCAATAATAGCAATAATCAACTCGATTCCAATAATTTTCATACTAATAATGGCAATATAAATAATATCATTATCATTGTCATTATAATTATTATTATTGTCATTATTATTTATATATTTATCATTATTGTTATTATTATTATATAAATAGTTATAAAGATATATAATATATAGCATGATAATTATTATAAAAGCAATGATGATGATAATAATAATGATAATCATGATGATAATGACTATAATGATAATAATCATGAAAATAATGACAGTAATGATAATAATGATGATAACAATTATTTGTTCTATTTATAATAGAATAAAGTCCAGAAAAAATTAAATCCCAAAAGTCGAAAAAAACGGCAAAATCTAGCGTATTAGAGATTGTGAGAGAAAAGTCGAAAAACCATTTTTTCGCTTTACAATGAGGATTTTAACATTAATTCAGGTAATTATGATGATTTTCATGATAATTCCTTTATTATTGACAATAATGATGATGATTATGATGATAATGCCAATTATTATGAAAGTAATAGTGATAAAATCATAATTATAATGATAATTTTGATAATTACTGCAATAATAGCAATAATTAACTCTATTCCAATAATAATGGCAATAGAAATAATAATAACATCCTTATCATTGTCATTATAATTATTATTATTGTCATTATTATTTCTAAAATTATCATTATTGCTATTATCATTATATAAATAGATATAATGATAGAAATAGAAATAATAATTAGAATAATAATTATTACAACTGCAATAATGATGACAATAATAATGATAATCATGATGATAATGACTATAATGATAATAATCATGAAAATAATGATAATAATGATAATAATGATGATAATTGTTATTCAGTCCATATAAAATCCCAAAAGTCGAAAAAAACAACAAAATCTAGCGTATTACAGCCTTTTCAGAGAACCGTCAAAAAAAAAATTATCGCTTTTTAATGGTAATTATGAGGATTTTAACATTAATTCAGGTAATTATGATGATTTTCATGATAATTCCTTCATTGTTGACAATAATTATTATAATTATGATGATAATGACAATGATAATGACAACAATAACGATAAAATAAAAATTATAATGATAATTTTGATAATTACTGCAATAATAGCAATAATTAACTCTATTCCAATAATTTCCATACTAATAATGGCAATAGAAATAATAATATCATTATCATTGTCATTATAATGATTATTATTTTCATTATTATTTTTAAGATCATCATTATTGCTATTATCAATATATAAATAGTTGTAATGATAAAAATAGCAATAATAATTAGCATAAGAATTATTATAACTGCAATAATGATGATAATAATAATGATAATCATGATGATAATGACTATAATGATAATAATCATAAAAATGATGACAGTAATGATAATAATGATGATAATAATTATCATTCAGTCCATTTATAATGAAATATAGGTCAGAAATAATAAAAGCCCATTAGTCGAAAAAACGGCAAAATCTAGTGTATTACAGACTTTTGAGAGAAACGTCGATTAAAAACCTTTTCGCTTTTAATGGTAATTATGAGGATTTAAACATTAATTCAGGTAATTATCATGCTTTCCATGATGATCCCTTTATTATTGACAATAATGATGATAATGACAATGATAATGACAATAGTAATGACAATAATGATAGTCATAATTATAATGATAATCTTGATGATTACTGCAGTAATAGCAATAAAAAACTCTATTCCAATAATTTCCTTACTAATAATGGCAATAGAAATAATAATATCATTATTATTGTCATTATGATTATTGTTATTGTCATTATTATTTCTAAGATCATCATTATTGCTATTATCATTATATAAATAGTTATAATAAAAAATAGCAATAATAATTACCATAATAATTATTATAATTGCAATAATGATGATAATAATAATCATAATAATCATAAAAAGATGACAGTAATGATAATAACGATAATAATTATCATTCAGTCCATTTATAATGAAATAAAGGCCAGAAGTAATAAAATCCCAATAGTCGAAAAATGGCAAATTCTAGCGTATTACAGCATTTTCAGAGAAACGCTTTTTAATGGTAATTATGAGGATTTTAACATTAATTCAGGCGATTATGATTTCCATGATGATTTCTTTATTATTGACAATAACTATGATGATAATGACAATGATAATGACAATAATCATGATAATAATGATAAAGTCATAATTATAATGATAATCTTGAGAATTACTGCAATAATAGCAATAATTAACTCTATTCCAATAATTTCCATTATCATTGTTATTATAATCATAATTATCATCATTATTGTCAATAATAAAGGAATCGTCATGGAAATCATCATAATTACCTGAATTAATGTTAAAATCCTCATAATTACCATTAAAAAGTGAAAATGTTTTTTTTTTGTTTTTTTTTGGTTTGGACGTTTCTCTCAAAAGGCTGTAATACGCTAGATTTTGCCGTTTTTTTCGACTTTTGGGATTTTATTACATCTGACCTTTATTTCATTATAAATGGACTAAATGATAATAATTATCATCATTATTGTCATTACTGTCATCATTTATATGATTATTATCATTATAGTCATTATCATCATGATTATCATTATTATTATCATCATTATTGCAGTTATAATAATTATTATGCTAATTATTATTGCTATTTTTATCATTATAACTATTTATATAATGATAATAGCAATAATGATGATCTTAGAAATAATAATGACAATAATAATAATTATAAATACAATGATAATGATGTTATTATTATTTCTATTGCCATTATTAATATGGAAATTATTGGAATAGAGTTAATTATTGCTATTATTGCAGTAAGTATCATTATTATCATTATTATTGTCATTATCATTGTCATTATCATCATAATTATCCTAATTATTGTCAATAAAAAAGGAATCATCATGGAAATCATCATAATTGCCTGAATTAATGTTAAAATCCTCATAATTACCATTAAAGAGCAAAAAGGGTTTTTTTCGACGTTTCTCTCAAAAGTCTGTAATACGCTAGATTTTGCCGTTTTTTTGACTTTTGGGATTTTATTACTTCTGGCCTTCATTTCATTATAAATGGACTGAATGATAATTATTATCATCATTATTATCATTACTGTCATCATTTTTATGATTATTATCAATATAGTCATGATCATCATGATTATCATTATTATTATCATCATTACTGCAGTTATAATAATTACTATGCTAATTATTATTGCTATTTTTATCATTATAACTATTTATATAATGATATTAGCAATAATGATGATTTAGGAATAATAATGACAATAATAATAATTATAATGGTAATGATAATGATATTATTATTTCAATTGCCATTATTAGTATAGAAATTATTGGAATAGAGGTAATTATTGCTATTATTGCAGTAATTATCAAGGTTATCATTATAATTGTGACTATCATTATTATCATTATTATTGTCATTATCATTGTCATTATCATCATAATTATCATCATTATTGTCAATAATAAAGGAATCATCATGGAAATCATCATAATTACCTGAATTAATCTGAAAATCCTCATAATTACCATTCAAAAGCGAAAAGGTTTTTCTTCGACGTTTCTCTCAAAAGGCTGTAATACGCTAGATTGTGCCGTTTTTTCGACCTTTGGGATTTTATTACTTCTGGTTTTTATTTCATTATAAATGGACTGAATGACAATTATTATTATCGTTATTATCATTACTGTCATCATTTTTATTATTATTATCATTATAGTCATTATCAACATGATTATCATTATCATTATCATCATTATTACAGTTATAAATCCTTATTGCTATTTTTATCATTATAACTATTTATATAATGATAATAGCTATAATGATGATCTTAGAAATAATAATGACAATAATAATAATAATTATAATGACAATGATAATGATGTTATTATTATTTCTATTGCCATTATTAGTATGGAAATTATTGGAGTAGAGTTAATTATTGCTATTATTGCAGTAATTAATCAAGATTATCATTATAATTATGACTTTATCATTATCATCATTATTTTCATAATCATAATATGTGGGTGCTTCATGCGCAGGGTGGTGTGAAGCGATGGTGTGGTAGCATAGATAGTGTTTAGTGCTTGCATGCCTTCTCGCTAGCAGCTGCCACCGCTGGCTAGCCTTGTGCGAAAAAGGGAGCAGCGCTGCATAAGTGTCCCCTGCAAGTTCATAGCCTCTCCATCATCGAGACTTCTGCAGTGCCTCCTTGTGGCCACCTATGGAAACTGGCACCTTGCGGTCCCAGGCTGAACTGTAGGGGATCTCGGAGCAGCAGGAGGCCCCAAAGGTACAGGGTCATGGACCACTGGCGTGTGGACACGCCCTGGCCCTGTACTAACTCCTGCCCCTAAGCCCCCTGGGGTCAATGGGAGGCTCGGGGGAGGTGGGCCTTGCTAGTCCTCCTCCCCCCCCCCCAGAGAATAAGCTACTGGCAGCGTCACACTTAATTGGAAATGCTGGGGGGAGGGGTAATGTCCCTCCTATCCAGCGAGAGAGGTGCGCTGCGGGCCCCGTTGGGAGGGTGACTGCTGGGGCGCGGAATAGGAACGGGAGCTCCTCGTCCTCCCTGCGTCCTGGCAGCCGCCAGCCCAATATGAAGCTTGTGGAGAAAGACCTAGGGAACCCCGCAGGTGGATGAAGGGTCCCGCAGCCTGCCGCCTTTTTTGGGGGGGTAGCGTCGGCGGGGTTGGCAGAGGTGGCATCCACCCGGAGCGACTGCCAGAGGGTTAACCTCAGGCGGGAAGTCAGGGTGGGGGCTTGGAACGTCTGCTCTTTACGTCAGGATGATTGGTTACCCCTGTTATCGAGGGAACTGGGGAGGCTGAGAGTAGGGGTGGCTGCTCTCTCGGAGGTGAGAAGACCTGGCAGCAGCACGACCAGTGTAGGTGGCTACACCTATTACTGGTCAGGCCGCAGCGAAGGTCACCATCTCCAGGGAGTAGCCATAGCTGTCTCCGGTAGGCTCCAGCCCTCAGTGGTAGAGGTCACTCCTGTCGATGAGCATATAATGGTGATGAGACTGAAGCTGTCTTTGGGCTTCATGTCACTTATTGCTGTGTACGCTCCTACCGATGTTTGTAAACTTGATGTGAAAGAGATATTCTGCGCCAAACTTGCATCCGTGGCAGACAGTTGTCCCCGGCGAGATATTCGTATTGTTCTGGGTGATTTCAATGCAGTATCTGGCTGCGATCGAGCTGGCTATGAGATGTCAGTCGGTCCTCATGGTTCGGGAGTTGATACCGGCAACGAGAATTTCCTCCTTTTCCGGGATTTTGCTAGATCCCAGAAAACGAGGATTTCTGGCTCCTGGTACCAGCACCCAGACCCACATCGTTGGACATGGTATAGGGATGCGGGTAATGCAACCAAGGAGATCGACCACATTCTCGTTAGCACTCGTTGGAGGATCCTCCAGAACTGCAGGGTGTATAAGAGTGCTGAGTTCTGTGGTACTGACCATAGATTATTTGTAGCTACCCTCCGGGTACACTTCAAAACTCCCCAGCGGCCCAATGACCACCCTAGGGTGTTTCATCTGGACAGGCTGAAGGAGAGGGAGTTTGCTCGGAGGTTTGCTGAGACAATCTCTGATCGGTTCACAGCGCTTGACAATCTGACGGACCCTGTTCTTCTGTGGGACACCTTCAAGTGTGAAACGCTTGATGCAGCCCAAGAATCGATTAGAGAACGCCCGAGAGCAAGACAGAATTTAATCTCTCAGGAGACAATGGAAGCCACTGATGCTTGCCGTGCGGCTCGTCTGGCAGGGGATCGGGATTTGCACCGTTCTCAGGTGCGCAGAACTCGGTCTCTGTTAAGAAGGGACAAGGAACAGTTTATTAGGAATCTTGCTGAGGAGGTTGAAGGCCATTTCTTAGTAAATGACCTTCGTCCTGCATACTAAGCCCTGAGAAAGCTGAACTCCAAGCCCTCTTCACAGGTGAGTGCAGTTCGCTTAGTGGGTGGCCAGATTGTCTCAGATCCTGTTGCGGTGAGGGAGCGTTGAGCTGAATACTTTGAGCAGTTGTATCAGGTTGACCTTCCAACAGTTAACTTGGATGTCTGTAGTGCCGTGATTCCGCTGCCGGACCCACCCATTAGCGAGGACCCTTCCTCCCTAGCTGAGGTTAGGGAGGCGATTTCCAAGCTGAAGAGGGGTAAAGCAGCGGGTATTTGCGGCATCCCAGCTGAGCTGTTAAAGGCTGGTGGTGAACCTATGGCGCGGGGATTGCATGCTGTCCTGGCTGCCATTTGGCAGTCCGGTACCGTTCCCTCTGACCTGTTGAGGGGTGTGGTCATCCCTCTCTGGAAGGGGAAGGGGGACCGATGAGACTGCAGCAATCACCGCGGCATTACACAGCTCAGTGTACCAGGCAAGGTTCTTGCCCGCATCCTTCTGAGGCGTATCAGAGACCATCTACTATGGCATCAGAGGCCAGAGCAATCCGGATTCACTCCTGGTAAGTCAACAATAGACCGTATCCTTGCGCTTCGAGTCATTGTAGAGCGCCTTTTCAACACTTGCATGGACTGGATACTAGGCAGAGCTACTGTTCAAAGTCATTGTGGAGCAACACTGTTACAGACCTTGATTTTGCCGATGATGTTGTAATTCTATCTGAGTCTTTGGAAACCTTAGTGGTGGCCCTCGATGCATTTAGTAATGAAGCGAAGCCCTTGGGTCTAGAGGTCTCCTGGACCAAGACCGAGATCCAGGACTTTGGGGACTTACTAGGAGAACCTGTTCAGTCGGTACGTGCTTGCGGCGAGGATATTGAGGTCACAGAGAGCTTTACATACCTTGGTAGTGCAGTTCATAACTCTGGGCTGTCAGACCAGGAAGTCAGTAGACAGATTGGCCTGGCAGCAGGGGTCATGAACTCTCTCGACAAGAGTATTTGGAGATGCCGGTACCTGTGCAGAAGGACCAAGCTACGGGTTTTCAGGGCCCTGGTAATGCTAGTTTTGCTCTACGGTAGTGAAACCTGGACATTATCCAGTGCACTGGAGTCCCGTCTTGAAGCCTTTTGTAATGGGGTAATGGGGTACTGTTGGCGGGACCATGTGTCTAACCAACGGCTGCACCGTGAGACTAGCAGAGGACTTGTTACCTGCACAATCTGGGATCGCAAACTCAGGCTATATGGCCACCTGGCTCGCTTTCCACAGGCTGATCCTGCCCATCAGGTTGTCTCTGTAAGAGACAACCCTGGGTGGAGGAAACCTGTGGGACGACCTAGGAGGTCGCGGCTTGGGCAGATCGATCAAACCTGTCGGGAAGAGCTCGAGATGGGCCGGGCCCCTGCCTGGCGACTTACCATGAAGGATCCCAAAAGTTGGAAGCAGAAGGTGGACGCGGCTATGCGCCTCCGTCGGCATTAGCTCCGGATGATGATGATGATGTCATTATTATTGTCATTATCATCATAATTATCATCATTATTGTCAATAATAAAGGAAACATCGTGGAAATCATCATAATTACCTGAATTAATGTTAAAATCCTCATAATTACCATTAAAAAGCGAAAAGTTTTTTTTTCGACGTTTCTCTCAAAAGGCCGTAATACGCTAGATTTTACCGTTTTTTCGACTATTGGGATTTTATTACTTCTGGCCTTTATTTCATTATAAATGGACTGAATGATAATTATTATCATCATTATTATCATTACTGTCATCATCTCTTTGATTATTATCATTATAATCATTATCATGATTATCATTATTATTATCATCATTATTGCAGTTATAATAATTATTATGCTAATTATTATTGCTATTTTTATCATTATAACTATTTACATGATGAAAATAACAATAATAATGATCTTAGAAATATTAATGACAATAATAATAATTATAATGACAATGATAATGATGTTATCATTCTTTCTATTGCCATTATTATTATGGATATTATTGTAATAGAGTTAATTATTGCAATTATTGCAGTAATTATCAAGATTATCATCATAATTATGACTTTATCGTTATCATTATCATTGTCATTATCATTGTCATTATCATCATAATTATCATCATTATTGCCAAAAATAAAGGAATCATCATGGAAATCATCATAATTACCTGAATTAATGTTAAAATCATCATAATTACCATTAAAAAGCGAAAAGGTTTTTTTTCGACGTTTCTCTCAAAAGGCTAGATTTTGCCGTTTTTTTCGACTTTTGGGATTTTATTACTTCTGGCCTTTATTTCATTATAAATGGACTGAATGATAATTATCATCATCATTATTATCATTACAGTCATCATTTTTATGATAAGTATCATTATTATTATCATCATTATAGCAGTTATAATAATTATTATGCTAATTATTATTGCTATTTTTATCATTATAACTATTTATATAATGATAATAGCAATAATGATGATCTTAGAAATAATAATGACAATAACAATAATTATAAGGACAATAATAATATTATTTCTATTGCCATTATTAGCATGGGAATTATTGGAATAAAGTTAATTATTGCTATTATTCCAGTAATTATGAAGATTATCATTATAATTATGACTTTATCATTATTATCATTATTATTGTCATTATCATTGTCATTATCATCATAATTATCATCATTATTGTCAATAATTAAGAAATCACCATGGAAATCATCATAATTACCTGAATTAATATTAAAATCCACATTAATTATTACCATTAAAAAGCGAAAAGCGTTTTTTTTCTCGACGTTTCTCTCAAAAGGCT
>NC_091550.1:26908462-26933462 GCF_042767895.1 Penaeus vannamei | reverse complement strand
GCCCCAGAGGTACAGGGCCATGGCCCACCGGCGTGTGGACACGCCCTGGCCCTGTACTAACTCATGCCCCTAAGCCCCCTGGAGTCAATGGGGGCTCGGGGGAGGTGGGCCTTGCCAGTCCTCCTCCCCCCAGAGAATAACCCACTGGCAGCGAAGTGCTTAATTGGAAATGCTGGGGGGAGGGGTAATGTCCCTCCTACCCAGAGAGGTCCGCTGCGGGTCCCGTTGGGAGGGTGGCTGCTGGGGTGTGGAATAGGAACGGGAGCTCCTCGTCCTCCCTGCGTCCTGGCAGCCGCCAGCCCAATATGAAGCTTGTGGAGAAAGACCTAGGGAACCCCACAGGTGGATGAAGGGTCCCGCAGCCTGCCGCCTTTTATGTGGGGCAGCGTCGGCGGGGGTGGCAGAGGTGGCGTCCACCCGGAACGACTACCCGAGGGTTAACCTCAGGCGGGAAGTCAGGGTGGGGGCCTGGAACGTCTGCTCTTTGCGTCAGGATGATCGGTTGCCCCTGTTATCGAGGGAACTGGGGAGGCTGAGAGTAGGGGTGGCTGCTCTCTCGGAGGTGAGAAGACCTGGCAGCGGCACGACCAGTGTAGGTGGCTACACCTATTACTGGTCAGGCCGCAGCGATGGTCACCATCTCCAGGGAGTAGCCATAGCTGTCTCCGGTAGGCTCCAGCCCTCGGTGGTAGAGGTCACTCCAGTCGATGAGCGTATAATGGTAATGAGACTGAAGCTGTCTTTGGGCTTCATGTCTCTTATTGCGGTGAACGCTCCTACCGATGTTTGTAAACTTGATGTGAAAGAGATGTTCTACGCCAAACTTGCATCCGTGGCAGACAGTTGTCCCCGGCGAGATATTCGTATTGTTCTGGGTGACTTCAATGCGGTATCTGGCTGCGATCGAGCTGCCTATGAGATGTCAGTCGGTCCTCATGTTTCGGGAGTTGATACCGGCAGCGAGAATTCCTTCCTTTTCCGGGATTTTGCTAGATCCCAGAAATTGAGGATTTCTGGCTCCTGGTACCGGCGCCCAGACCCACATCGTTGGACACGGTACAGCGATGCAGGTAATGCAACCAAGGAGATCGACCACATTCTCGTTAGCACTCGTTGGAGGATCCTCCAGAACTGCAGGGTGTATAAGAGTGCTGAGTTCTGTGGTACTGACCATAGATTGGTTGTAGCTACCCTCCGGGTACACTTCAAAACTCCCCTGCAGCCCAATGACCACCCGAGGGTGTTTCATCTGGACAGGCTAAAGGAGAGGGAGTTTGCTCGGAGGTTTGCTGAGACAATCTCTGATCGGTTCACAGCGCTTGACAATCTGACGGACCCTGTTCTTCTGTGGGACACCTTCAAGTGTGAAACGCTTGATGCAGCCCAAGAATCGATTAGAGAACGCCCGAGAGCAAGACAGAATTTAATCTCTCAGGAGACAATGGAAGCCACTGATGCTTGCCGTGCGGCTCGTCTGGCAGGGGATCGGGATTTGCACCGTTCTCAGGTGCGCAGAACTCGGTCTCTGTTAAGAAGATACAAGGAACAGTTTATTAGGAATCTTGCTGAGGGGGTTGAAGGCCATTTCTTAGTAAATGACCTTCGTCCTGCATACTAAGCCCTGAGAAAACTGAACTCCAAGCCCTCTTCACAGGTGAGTGCAGTTCGCTTAGTGGGTGGCCAGATCGTCTCAGATCCTGTTGCGGTGAGGGAGCGTTGGGCTGAGTACTTTGAGCAGTTGTATCAGGTTGACCCTCCAACGGTTAACTTGGATGTGGGTAGTGCCGTGATTCCGCTGCCGGACCCACCCATTAGCAAGGACCCTCCCTCCCTAGCTGAGGTTAGTGAGGCGATCTCCAAGCTGAAGAGGGGTAAAGCAGCGAGTATTTGCGGCATCCCAGCTGAGCTGTTAAAGGCTGGTGGTGAACCTATGGCGCGGGGATTGCATGCTGTCAGTTGTTCAAAGTCATTGTGGAGCAACACTGGGTAATATTAAAGTTACAGACCTTGACTCTGCCGATGATGTTGCCATTCTATCTGAGTCTTTGGAAACCTTAGTGGTGGCCCTCGATGCATTTAGTAATGAAGCGAAGCCCTTGGGTCTAGAGGTCTCCTGGACCAAGACCAAGATCCAGGACTTCGGGAACTTGCTAGGAAAACCTGTTCAGTCAGTACGTGCTTGCGGCGAGGACATTGAAGTAACAGAGAGCTTTACATAGCTTGGTAGTGCAGTTGATAACTGTGGGCTGTCAGACCAGGAAGTCAGCAGACGAATTGGCCTGGCAGCAGGGGTCATGAACTCTCTCGACAAGAGTATTTGGAGATGCCGGTACCTGTGCAGAAGGACCAAGCTACGGGTTTTCAGGGCCCTGGTAATGCCAGTTTTGCTCTATGGTAGTGAAACCTGGACATTATCCAGTGCACTGGAGTCCCGGCTTGACGCCTTTTGTAATAGGTCCTTGCGCCGGATCATGGGATACTGTTGACGGGACCAAGTGTCTAACCAACGGCTGCACCATGAGACTGGCACAGGACCTGTTACCTGCACAATCCGGGATCGCAAACTCAGGCTATATGGCCACCTGGCTCGCTTTCCACAGGCTGATCCTGCCCATCAGGTTGTCTCTGTAAGAGACAACCCTGTG
The DNA here is from genome assembly GCF_042767895.1 of Penaeus vannamei. NCBI lineage: Eukaryota > Metazoa > Arthropoda > Malacostraca > Decapoda > Penaeidae > Penaeus > Penaeus vannamei. The sequence continues at coordinate 26,930,817 of NC_091550.1, read as the reverse complement.
TGGAGGAGGCCTGTGGGACGACGTAGGAGGTCGTAGCTTGGGCAGATCGATCAAACCTGTCGGGAAGAGCTCCAGATGGGCCGTGCCCCTGCCTGGCGACTAACCATGAGGTGGAAGCAGGTGGACGCGGCTATGCGACCCTGTCGGCGTTAGCTCCGAATGATGATGTCATTATCATTGTCATTATCATCATAATTATCATCATTATTGTCAATAATAAAGGAATCATCATGGAAATCATCATAATTACCTGAATTAATGTTAAAATCCTCATAATTACCATTAAAAAGCGAAAAGGTTTTTTTTTCGACGTTTCTCTCAGAGGGCTGTAATACGCTAGATTTTACCGTTTTTTTCGACTATTGGGATTTTATTACTTCTGGCCTTTATTTCATTATAAATGGACTGAATGATAATTATTATCATCATTATTATCATTAGTCATCATTTTTATGATTATTATCATTATAGTCATTATCATCATGATTATCATTATTATTATCATCATTATTGAAGTTATAATAATAATTATTTCTATTTTTATCATTATATCTATTTATATAATGATAATAGCAATAATGATGATCTTAGAAATAATAATGACAAAAATAATTATAATGACAATGATAATGATATTATTATTTCTATTGATATTATTACTATTAGCATCATAAAGTCATAAAAATGATGACAGTAATGATAGTAATGATGATAATAATTATCATTCAGTCCATTTATAATGAAATAAAGGCTAGAAGTAATAAAATCCCAATAGTCGAAAAAACGGCAAAATCTAGCGTATTACAGCCTTTTGAGAGAAACGCCGAAAAAAACTTTTCGTTTTTGAATGGTAATTATAAGGATTTTAACATTAATTCGGGTAATTATGATGATTTCCATGATGATTCCTTTGTTATTGACAATAATGAGGATAATTATGATGATAATGACAATGATAATGACAATAATAATGATAATAATGATAAAGTCATAATTATAATGATAATCTTAATAATTACTGCAATAATAGCAATAATTACCTCTATTCCAATGATTTCCATACTAATAATGGCAATAGAAATAATAATAACATCCTTATCATTGTCATTATAATTATTATTATTGCCATTATTATTTCTAAGATCATCATTATTGCTATTATCATTATATAAATAGTTATAATGATAAAAATAGCAATAATAATTAGCATAATAATTATCATAACTGTAATAATGACGATAATAATAATGATAATCATGATGATAATGATAATAATCATAAACATGATGACAGTAATGATGATGATGATAATAATTATCATTCAGTTCATTTATAATGAAATGAAGGCCAGAAGTAATACAATCCCAATAGTCGAAAAAACGGCAAAATCTAATGTACTACAGCATATTGAAAAGAAATGTCGAAAAAAAAACTTTTCACTTTTTAATGGTAATTATGAGGATTTTAACATTAATTCAGGTAATAATGATGATTTCCATGGTGATCCCTGTATTATTGACAATAATGTGGATAATTATGATGATAATGACAATGATAATGACAATAATTATGATAATAAAGATATTCATAATTATAATGATAATCTTGATAATTACTGCAATAATAGCAATAATAGCAATAGCAATTATTATTGTCATTATTATTTCTAAGATCACCATTATTGCTATTATCATTATATAAATAGTTATAATGATAAAAAAACAACAATAATTAGCATAATAATTATTATAACTGCAATAATAATGATAATAATAATGATAATCATGATGATAATGACTATAATGATTGTAATCATAAAAATCATGACAGTAATGATAATAATGATGATAATAATTATCATTCAGTCCATTTATAATGAAATAAAGGCCAGAAGTAATAAAATCCCAAAAGTCGAAAAAAACGACAAAATCTAGCGTATTACAGCCTTCTGAGAGAAACGTCGAAAAAAAACCTATTCCCTTTTTAATGGTATTTATGAGGATTTTAACATTAATTCAGGTAATTATGATGATTTCCATGATGATTCCTTTATTATTAGCAATAATGATGATAATTATGATGATAATGACAATCATTATTGCTATTATCATTATATATGACAATAATAATGATAATAATGATAAAGTCATAATTATAATGATAATCTTGATAATTACTGCAATTATAGCAATAATTAACTCTATTCCAATAATTTCCAAACTAACAATGGCAATAGAAATAATAATAACATCATTATCATTGTCATTATAATTATTATTATTGTCATTAATATTTTTAAGATCATTATTATTGCTATTATCATTATATAAATAGTTATAATGATAAAAATAGCAATAATAGTTAGCTTAATAATTATTATAACTGAAATAGAGATGATAATAATAATGATAATCATTATGATAATGACTATAATGACAATAATCATAAAAATGATGACAGTAATACTAATAATGATGATGATAATTATCATTTAGTCCATTTATAATGAAACAAATACCAGAAGTAATAAAATCCCAAAGGACGAAAAAACGGCAATATCTAGCGTATTACAGCCTTTTGAGAGAAACGTCGAGAAAAAAAACGCTTTTCGCTTTTTAATGGTAATAATTAATGTGGATTTTAATATTAATTCAGGTAATTATGATGATTTCCATGGTGATTTCTTAATTATTGACAATAATGATGATAATTATGATGATAATGACAATGATAATGACAATAATAATGATAATAGTGATAAAGTCATAATTATAATGATAATCTTCATAATTACTGGAATAATAGCAATAATTAACTTTATTCCAATAATTCCCATACTAATAATGGCAATAGAAATAATATTATTATTGTCCTTATAATTATTGTTATTGTCATTATTATTTCTAAGATCATCATTATTGCTATTATCATTATATAAATAGTTATAATGATAAAAATAGCAATAATAATTAGCATAATAATTATTATAACTGCTATAATGATGATAATAATAATGATACTTATCATAAAAATGATGACAGTAATGATAATAATGATGATGATAATTATCATTCAGTCCATTTATAATGAAATAAAGGCCAGAAGTAATAAAATCCCAAAAGTCGAAAAAAAACGGCAAAATCTAGCCTTTTGAGAGAAACGTCGAAAAAAACCTTTTCGCTTTTTAATGGTAATTATGATGATTTTAACATTAATTCAGGTAATTATGATGATTTCCATGATGATTCCTTTATTTTTGGCAATAATGATGATAATCATGATGATAATGACAATGATAATGACAATGATAATGATAATAACGATAAAGTCATAATTATGATGATAATCTTGATAATTACTGCAATAATAGCAATAATTAACTCTATTACAATAATATCCATAATAATAATGGCAATAGAAAGAATGATAACATCATTATCATTGTCATTATAATTATTATTATTGTCATTAATATTTCTAAGATCATTATTATTGTTATTATCATCATGTAAATAGTTATAATGATAAAAATAGCAATAATAATTAGCATAATAATTATTATAACTGCAATAATGATGATAATAATAATGATAATCATGATAATGATTATAATGATAATAATCAAAGAGATGATGACAGTAATGATAATAATGATGATAATAATTATCATTCAGTCCATTTATAATGAAATAAAGGCCAGAAGTAATAAAATCCCAATAGTCGAAAAAACGGTAAAATCTAGCGTATTACGGCCTTTTGAGAGAAACGTCGAAAAAAAAAACTTTTCGCTTTTTAATGGTAATTATGAGGATTTTAACATTAATTCAGGTAATTATGATGATTTCCACGATGTTTCCTTTATTATTGACAATAATGATGATAATTATGATGATAATGACAATAATAATGACATCATCATCATCATCCGGAGCTAATGCCGACGGAGGCGCATAGCCGCGTCCACCTTCTGCTTCCAACTTTTGGGATCCTTCATGGTAAGTCGCCAGGCAGGGGCCCGGCCCATCTCGAGCTCTTCCCGACAGGTTTGATCGATCTGCCCAAGCCGCGACCTCCTAGGTCGTCCCACAGGTTTCCTCCACCCAGGGTTGTCTCTTACAGAGACAACCTGATGGGCAGGATCAGCCTGTGGAAAGCGAGCCAGGTGGCCATATAGCCTGAGTTTGCGATCCCAGATTGTGCAGGTAACAAGTCCTCTGCTAGTCTCACGGTGCAGCCGTTGGTTAGACACATGGTCCCGCCAACAGTACCCCATTACCCCATTACAAAAGGCTTCAAGACGGGACTCCAGTGCACTGGATAATGTCCAGGTTTCACTACCGTAGAGCAAAACTAGCATTACCAGGGCCCTGAAAACCCGTAGCTTGGTCCTTCTGCACAGGTACCGGCATCTCCAAATACTCTTGTCGAGAGAGTTCATGACCCCTGCTGCCAGGCCAATCTGTCTACTGACTTCCTGGTCTGACAGCCCAGAGTTATGAACTGCACTACCAAGGTATGTAAAGCTCTCTGTGACCTCAATATCCTCGCCGCAAGCACGTACCGACTGAACAGGTTCTCCTAGTAAGTCCCCAAAGTCCTGGATCTCGGTCTTGGTCCAGGAGACCTCTAGACCCAAGGGCTTCGCTTCATTACTAAATGCATCGAGGGCCACCACTAAGGTTTCCAAAGACTCAGATAGAATTACAACATCATCGGCAAAATCAAGGTCTGTAACAGTGTTGCTCCACAATGACTTTGAACAGTAGCTCTGCCTAGTATCCAGTCCATGCAAGTGTTGAAAAGGCGCTCTACAATGACTCGAAGCGCAAGGATATGGTCTATTGTTGACTTACCAGGAGTGAATCCGGATTGCTCTGGCCTCTGATGCCATAGTAGATGGTCTCTGATACGCCTCAGAAGGATGCGGGCAAGAACCTTGCCTGGTACACTGAGCAGTGTAATGCCGCGGTGATTGCTGCAGTCTCATCGGTCCCCCTTCCCCTTCCAGAGAGGGATGACCACACCCCTCAACAGGTCAGAGGGAACGGTACCGGACTGCCAAATGGCAGCCAGGACAGCATGCAATCCCCGCGCCATAGGTTCACCACCAGCCTTTAACAGCTCAGCTGGGATGCCGCAAATACCCGCTGCTTTACCCCTCTTCAGCTTGGAAATCGCCTCCCTAACCTCAGCTAGGGAGGAAGGGTCCTCGCTAATGGGTGGGTCCGGCAGCGGAATCACGGCACTACAGACATCCAAGTTAACTGTTGGAAGGTCAACCTGATACAACTGCTCAAAGTATTCAGCTCAACGCTCCCTCACCGCAACAGGATCTGAGACAATCTGGCCACCCACTAAGCGAACTGCACTCACCTGTGAAGAGGGCTTGGAGTTCAGCTTTCTCAGGGCTTAGTATGCAGGACGAAGGTCATTTACTAAGAAATGGCCTTCAACCTCCTCAGCAAGATTCCTAATAAACTGTTCCTTGTCCCTTCTTAACAGAGACCGAGTTCTGCGCACCTGAGAACGGTGCAAATCCCGATCCCCTGCCAGACGAGCCGCACGGCAAGCATCAGTGGCTTCCATTGTCTCCTGAGAGATTAAATTCTGTCTTGCTCTCGGGCGTTCTCTAATCGATTCTTGGGCTGCATCAAGCGTTTCACACTTGAAGGTGTCCCACAGAAGAACAGGGTCCGTCAGATTGTCAAGCGCTGTGAACCGATCAGAGATTGTCTCAGCAAACCTCCGAGCAAACTCCCTCTCCTTCAGCCTGTCCAGATGAAACACCCTAGGGTGGTCATTGGGCCGCTGGGGAGTTTTGAAGTGTACCCGGAGGGTAGCTACAAATAATCTATGGTCAGTACCACAGAACTCAGCACTCTTATACACCCTGCAGTTCTGGAGGATCCTCCAACGAGTGCTAACGAGAATGTGGTCGATCTCCTTGGTTGCATTACCCGCATCGCTGTACCGTGTCCAACGATGTGGGTCTGGGTGCTGGTACCAGGAGCCAGAAATCCTCGTTTTCTGGGATCTAGCAAAATCCCGGAAAAGGAGGAAATTCTCGTTGCCGGTATCAACTCCCGAACCATGAGGACCGACTGACATCTCATAGCCAGCTCGATCGCAGCCAGATACTGCATTGAAATCACCCAGAACAATACGAATATCTCGCCGGGGACAACTGTCTGCCACGGATGCAAGTTTGGCGCAGAACATCTCTTTCACATCAAGTTTACAAACATCGGTAGGAGCGTACACAGCAATAAGTGACATGAAGCCCAAAGACAGCTTCAGTCTCATCACCATTATATGCTCATCGACAGGAGTGACCTCTACCACCGAGGGCTGGAGCCTACCGGAGACAGCTATGGCTACTCCCTGGAGATGGTGACCTTCGCTGCGGCCTGACCAGTAATAGGTGTAGCCACCTACACTGGTCGTGCTGCTGCCAGGTCTTCTCACCTCCGAGAGAGCAGCCACCCCTACTCTCAGCCTCCCCAGTTCCCTCGATAACAGGGGTAACCAATCATCCTGACGTAAAGAGCAGACGTTCCAAGCCCCCACCCTGACTTCCCGCCTGAGGTTAACCCTCTGGCAGTCGCTCCGGGTGGATGCCACCTCTGCCAACCCCGCCGACGCTACCCCCCCAAAAAAGGCGGCAGGCTGCGGGACCCTTCATCCACCTGCGGGGTTCCCTAGGTCTTTCTCCACAAGCTTCATATTGGGCTGGCGGCTGCCAGGACGCAGGGAGGACGAGGAGCTCCCGTTCCTATTCCGCGCCCCAGCAGTCACCCTCCCAACGGGGCCCGCAGCGCACCTCTCTCGCTGGATAGGAGGGACATTACCCCTCCCCCCAGCATTTCCAATTAAGTGTGACGCTGCCAGTAGCTTATTCTCTGGGGGGGGGGGAGGAGGACTAGCAAGGCCCACCTCCCCCGAGCCTCCCATTGACCCCAGGGGGCTTAGGGGCAGGAGTTAGTACAGGGCCAGGGCGTGTCCACACGCCAGTGGTCCATGACCCTGTACCTTTGGGGCCTCCTGCTGCTCCGAGATCCCCTACAGTTCAGCCTGGGACCGCAAGGTGCCAGTTTCCATAGGTGGCCACAAGGAGGCACTGCAGAAGTCTCGATGATGGAGAGGCTATGAACTTGCAGGGGACACTTATGCAGCGCTGCTCCCTTTTTCGCACAAGGCTAGCCAGCGGTGGCAGCTGCTAGCGAGAAGGCATGCAAGCACTAAACACTATCTATGCTACCACACCATCGCTTCACACCACCCTGCGCATGAAGCACCCACATATTATGATTATGAAAATAATGATGATAATGATAAAGTCATAATTATAATGATAATCTTGATTAATTACTGCAATAATAGCAATAATTAACTCTACTCCAATAATTTCCATACTAATAATGGCAATAGAAATAATAATAACATCATTATCATTGTCATTATAATTATTATTATTATTGTCATTATTATTTCTAAGATCATCATTATAGCTATTATCATTATATAAATAGTTATAATGATAAAAATAGCAATAAGGATTTATAACTGTAATAATGATGATAATGATAATGATAATCATGTTGATAATGACTATAATGATAATAATAATAAAAATGATGACAGTAATGATAATAACGATAATAATAATTGTCATTCAGTCCATTTATAATGAAATAAAAACCAGAAGTAATAAAATCCCAAAGGTCGAAAAAACGGCACAATCTAGCGTATTACAGCCTTTTGAGAGAAACGTCGAAGAAAAACCTTTTCGCTTTTGAATGGTAATTATGAGGATTTTCAGATTAATTCAGGTAATTATGATGATTTCCATGATGATTCCTTTATTATTGACAATAATGATGATAATTATGATGATAATGACAATGATAATGACAATAATAATGATAATAATGATAGTCACAATTATAATGATAACCTTGATAATTACTGCAATAATAGCAATAATTACCTCTATTCCAATAATTTCTCTACTAATAATGGCAATTGAAATAATAATATCATTATCATTACCATTATAATTATTATTATTGTCATTATTATTCCTAAATCATCATTATTGCTAATATCATTATATAAATAGTTATAATGATAAAAATAGCAATAATAATTAGCATAGTAATTATTATAACTGCAGTAATGATGATAATAATAATGATAATCATGATGATCATGACTATATTGATAATAATCATAAAAATGATGACAGTAATGATAATAATGATGATAATAATTATCATTCAGTCCATTTATAATGAAATGAAGGCCAGAAGTAATAAAATCCCAAAAGTCAAAAAAACGGCAAAATCTAGCGTATTACAGACTTTTGAGAGAAACGTCGAAAAAAAAACCTTTTTGCTCTTTAATGGTAATTATGAGGATTTTAACATTAATTCAGGCAATTATGATGATTTCCATGATGATTCCTTTTTTATCGACAATAATTATGATAATTATGATGATAATGACAATGATAATGACAATAATAATGATAATAATGATACTTACTGCAATAATAGCAATAATTAACTCTATTCCAATAATTTCCATATTAATAATGGCAATAGAAATAATAATAACATCATTATCATTGTATTTATAATTATTATTATTGTCATTATTATTTCTAAGATCATCATTATTGCTATTATCATTATATAAATAGTTATAATGATAAAAATAGCAATAATAATTAGCATAATAATTATTATAACTGCAATAATGATGATAATAATAATGATAATCATGATGATAATGACTATAATGATAATAATCATATAAATGATGACAGTAATGACAATAATTATTATCATTTAGTCCATTTATAATGAAATAAAGGTCAGATGTAATAAAATCCCAAAAGTCGAAAAAAACGGCAAAATCTAGCGTATTACAGCCTTTTGAGAGAAACGTCCAAACCAAAAAAAAAAAAAAAAAAAAAACATTTTCACTTTTTAATGGTAATTATGAGGATTTTAACATTAATTCAGGTAATTATGATGATTTCCATGACGATTCCTTTATTATTGACAATAATGATGATAATTATGATTATAATAACAATGATAATGGAAATTATTGGAATAGAGTTAATTATTGCTATTATTGCAGTAATTCTCAAGATTATCATTATAATTATGACTTTATCATTATTATCATGATTATTGTCATTATCATTGCCATTATCATCATAGTTATTGTCAATAATAAAGAAATCATCATGGAAATCATAATCGCCTGAATTAATGTTAAAATCCTCATAATTACCATTAAAAAGCGTTTCTCTGAAAATGCTGTAATACGCTAGAATTTGCCATTTTTCGACTATTGGGATTTTATTACTTCTGGCCTTTATTTCATTATAAATGGACTGAATGATAATTATTATCGTTATTATCATTACTGTCATCTTTTTATGATTATTATGATTATTATTATCATCATTATTGCAATTATAATAATTATTATGGTAATTATTATTGCTATTTTTTATTATAACTATTTATATAATGATAATAGCAATAATGATGATCTTAGAAATAATAATGACAATAACAATAATCATAATGACAATAATAATGATATTATTATTTCTATTGCCATTATTAGTAAGGAAATTATTGGAATAGAGTTTATTATTGCTATTACTGCAGTAATCATCAAGATTATCATTATAATTATGACTATCATTATTGTCATTACTATTGTCATTATCATTGTCATTATAATCATTATTGTCAATAATAAAGGGATCATCATGGAAAGCATGATAATTACCTGAATTAATGTTTAAATCCTCATAATTACCATTAAAAGCGAAAAGGTTTTTAATCGACGTTTCTCTCAAAAGTCTGTAATACACTAGATTTTGCCGTTTTTTCGACTAATGGGATTTTATTATTTCTGACCTATATTTCATTATAAATGGACTGAATGATAATTATTATCATCATTATTATCATTACTGTCATCATTTTTATGATTATTATCATTATAGTCATTATCATCATGATTATCATTATTATTATCATCATTATTGCAGTTATAATAATTCTTATGCTAATTATTATTGCTATTTTTATCATTACAACTATTTATATATTGATAATAGCAATAATGATGATCTTAAAAATAATAATGAAAATAATAATCATTATAATGACAATGATAATGATATTATTATTTCTATTGCCATTATTAGTATGGAAATTATTGGAATAGAGTTAATTATTGCTATTATTGCAGTAATTATCAAAATTATCATTATAATTTTTATTTTATCGTTATTGTTGTCATTATCATTGTCATTATCATCATAATTATAATAATTATTGTCAACAATGAAGGAATTATCATGAAAATCATCATAATTACCTGAATTAATGTTAAAATCCTCATAATTACCATTAAAAAGCGATAATTTTTTTTTTGACGGTTCTCTGAAAAGGCTGTAATACGCTAGATTTTGTTGTTTTTTTCGACTTTTGGGATTTTATATGGACTGAATAACAATTATCATCATTATTATCATTATTATCATTATTTTCATGATTATTATCATTATAGTCATTATCATCATGATTATCATTATTATTGTCATCATTATTGCAGTTGTAATAATTATTATTCTAATTATTATTTCTATTTCTATCATTATATCTATTTATATAATGATAATAGCAATAATGATAATTTTAGAAATAATAATGACAATAATAATAATTATAATGACAATGATAAGGATGTTATTATTATTTCTATTGCCATTATTATTGGAATAGAGTTAATTATTGCTATTATTGCAGTAATTATCAAAATTATCATTATAATTATGATTTTATCACTATTACTTTCATAATAATTGGCATTATCATCATAATCATCATCATTATTGTCAATAATAAAGGAATTATCATGAAAATCATCATAATTACCTGAATTAATGTTAAAATCCTCATTGTAAAGCGAAAAAATGGTTTTTCGACTTTTCTCTCACAATCTCTAATACGCTAGATTTTGCCGTTTTTTTCGACTTTTGGGATTTAATTTTTTCTGGACTTTATTCTATTATAAATAGAACAAATAATTGTTATCATCATTATTATCATTACTGTCATTATTTTCATGATTATTATCATTATAGTCATTATCATCATGATTATCATTATTATTATCATCATCATTGCTTTTATAATAATTATCATGCTATATATTATATATCTTTATAACTATTTATATAATAATAATAACAATAATGATAAATATATAAATAATAATGACAATAATAATAATTATAATGACAATGATAATGATATTATTTATATTGCCATTATTAGTATGAAAATTATTGGAATCGAGTTGATTATTGCTATTATTGCAGTAATTATGAAAATTATCATTATAATTCTGATTTTATCATTATTATTCTAATTATAATAATCATCATCTTAATTATAAATGTCATTTTCATCATTATAATTATTTCAATAACGATAATGACAATAATGATAATTCTGGAAATAATAACAATAATAATAAGGATTATAATAACAATAATAGCCGTGTTATAATTACTTCTATTATTATTTGTTATTATTGTCGTTATTATTATTTGGGAAATCATTAGAATAGTGTTTATTATTGCTATTATTGCAATTATTAGGCAAATCATCATTATAATTATTATTGTATAATTATTATCATAATTATTGTCTTAATTACTCTCATAATTATCATTATTATCGTCATTATTCTCATTATTGATGGGGTTATCATCAAAGTCATCATAATTAGCAGAATTATTGCTAAGATAATCATAATCATCCTTTAAACTCGAAAAAGGGGGGGGGGGGTTCGATTAATCTCTCCAAAGTTTTTATTTCGCTAGATTTCGCCGGTTTTTCGACTTTTGGGATTTTTCTACTTGCAGCCTTTTTCTCGTTATTGATGGGCTTTATGATAGTTATCCTCATTATTATCATTACTGTCATTATCGCCCTAATCACCCTTAATATAGTCATTATAATAATCATCATCTTAATTATTAATGTCATTTTCATCACTATAATTATTTTAATAATGATAATTCTGGAAATAATAACAACAATAATAAGGATTATAATAACAATAATAGCCGTTTTATAATTACTTCTATTATTATTTCTGTTATCATTGTCGTTATTATTATTAGGAAAAACATTAGAATAGTGTTGATTATTGCTTTTATTGCAATTATTAGGCAAATCATCATTATAATTATCATTGTATAATTATCATCATTATTATTGTCCTAATTGCTCTCATAATTATCATTATTATCGTCATTATTGTCAGTATTGATGGGGTTATCATGAAAATCATCATAATTAGCAGAAATATTCCTAAGATCATCATAATCATCCTTTAAATTCGAAAAAAGGGGGGTTTCGACTCATCTCTCCAAAGGCTGTATTTCACAAGATTTCGCCGGTTTTTTGACTTTTGAGATTTTTCTACTTTTAACCTTTTTCTCATTATAGATGGGCTTTATAATGATTTATCATCATCATTACTGTCATTATCGCCCTAATCACCCGTAATATAGTCATTATAATAATCATTATTTTAAATTATTAATGTCATTTTCATTATTATAATTATTTTAATAATGATAATGACAATAATGATAATTCTGGAAATAACAACAATAATAAGAATTTTAATAACAATAATAGCCGTGTTATAATTACTTCTATTATTATTGTTTGCATTGTCGTTATTATTATTAAGAAAATCATTATTATTATTGTATAATTATTATCATAATTATTGTCCTAAATACTCTCATAATTATCATTATTATCGTCATTATTGTCATTACTGAATCGGTTATCATCCAAATCATCATAATTAGCAGAATTATTGTGAAGATCATCATAATCATTTTTTAAACTCAAAAAAGGGGGGTTTTCGACTCATCTCTCCAAAGGCTGTATTTCGCTATATTTCGCCGGCTTTTCGACTTATGGAATTTTTCTATTTTTAGCCTTTTCCCATTATAGATGGGCTTTATAATGATAATTATCATTATTGTTATTATCATCATTATTATCATTACTGTCATTATCGCCCTAATCACCCTTAATATAGTCATTATAATAATCATTTTCTTAATTATTAATGTCATTTTAATCATTATAATTATTTTGATAATGATAATGACAATAATGATAATTCTGGAAATAGTAACAAAAATAATAAGGATTATAATAACAATAATAGCCGTGTTATAATTATTTTTATTATTATTTCTGTTATCATTGTCGTTATTATTATTAGGAAAATCATTAGAATAGTGTTGATTATTGCTATTATTACAATTATTAGGCAAATCATCATTATAATTATCATTGTATAATTATTATCATAATTATTGTCCTAATTACTCTCATAATTATCATTATTATCGTCATTATTGTCATTATTGATTCGGTTATCATGAAAATCATCATAATTAGCAGAATTATTGCTAAGATCATCATAATCCTCCTTTAAACTCGAAAAAGGGGAGTTTTCTACTCATCTTTCCAAAGACTATATTTCGCGAGATTTCGCCGGTTTTTCGACTTATGGGATTTTTCTACTTTTAGCGTTTTTCTCATTATAGATGGGCTTTATAATGATAATTATCATCGTCATTGTCATTATCATCATCATTATTATCATTACTGTCATTATCGCCCTAATCACCCTTAATATAGTCATTATAATAATCATTACCTTAATTATTAATGTCATTTTAATTATTAATGTCATTTTAATTATTATAATTATTTTAATAATGATAATGACAATAATGATAATTCTGGAAATAATAACAACAATAATAAGGATTATAATAACAATAATAGCCGTGTTATAATTACTTCTATTACTATTTCTGCTATCACTGTCGTTATTATTATTAGGAAAAACATTAGAATAGTGTTGATTATTGCTATTATTGCAATTTTTAGGCAACTCATCATTATAATTATCATTGTATAATTATTATCATAATTATTGTCCTAATTACTCACATAATTATCTTTATTATCGTCATTATTGTCATCATTCATTCGGTTATCATCATAATCATTATAATTAACAGAATTATTGCTAAGATCATCATAATCATCCTTTAAACTCGAAAAAGGGGGGGTTTTGACTCATCTCTCCTAAGGCTGTATTTCTCTAGATTTCGCCGGTTTTTCGACATGGAATTTTTCTACTTTTAGCCTTTTTCTCATTATAGATGGGCTTTATAATGATAATCATCATCATTATTATCATTACTGTCATTATCGCCCTAATCACCCTTAATATAGTCATTATAATAATCAGTATCTTAATTATTAATGTAATTTTCATCATTATAATTATTTTGATAATGATAATGACAATAATGATAATTCTGGAAATAATAACAACAATAATAAGTATAATAACAATAATAGCCGTGTTATAATTACTTTTATTATTATTTCTGTTATCATTGTCGTTATTGTTATTAGGAAAAACATTGGAATAGTGTTGATTATTGCTATTTTTGCAATTATCATGCATATCATCATTATAATTATCATTGTATAATCATTATTATAATTATTATCCTAATTACTCTCATAATTATCATTATTATCGTCATTATTCTCATTATTGATGGGGTTATCATCAAAATCATCATAATTAGCAAAATTATTGCTAAGATCATCATAATCATCCTTTAAACTCGAAAAAGGGAGGTTTTCGACTCATCTCTCCTAAGGCTGTATTTCGCTAGATTTCGCCGGTTTTTTCTTATGGGATTTTTCTACTTTTAGCCTTTTTCTCATTATAGATGCTCTTTATAATGATTATTATCATCATTATTGTCATGATGATAATGACAATAATAATGATAATTATGATAAAATGATAATTATAATAATTTTGATCATTACTGCAATAATATCAATAATTAAGTCTACTCAAATAATTTTCATAATAAAAATGACAATAGAAATTATAATAATATCATTATCATTGTCATTATAATTATCATTAATGTCATTATTATTTCTAATATTATCATTATAAAAATAGTTATAATGATGAAAATGACAATAATAATAAGCATATTAGTTATTATAACTGCAATAATGATAATAATAATGATAATTATGACGATAATGACTATAATGATAATAATCATAAGAATAATGACAAAGATGATGATAATGATGATGATAAGTAATAATGATTTTAACATTAACTTAGGTAATTATGATGATTTTCATGAAAATTCCTTTATTATTAACCGTAATGATGATAATCATGATGATAATGAGAATGATAACGATAATAATGATAAAATGATAATTATAATGATAGTTTTGATAATTACTGCAATAATAGCAATAATTAAGTCTATTCTCATCATTTTCATACCAATAATGACAATAGAAATAATAATAATATCTTTATCATTGTCATTATACTAATAATTTCTGTCATTATTATTTCTATAATTATCATTATTGATATTACCATTATAAAAATAGTTATAATGATGAAAATGTCAATAATAATTAACACAATAATTATTATAGCTGCAATAATGACAATAATAATGATAATTATGACGATAAAGACTGTAATGATAATAATCATAAGAATAATGACAATAATGATAATAATGGTGATAATAATAATCATAGAGTCCATTTATAATGAAATAAAGGCGAAAAGTAGTAAAATCCCAAAAGTCGAAAAAACGGCAAAATCTAGCTTATTACATCCTTTTGAGAGAGACGTCCAAAATAACCCTTTTTCGCTTTTAAATGATTGTTATGATAATTTTAACCTTAACTAAGGTAATTATGATGATTTTCATGGTAATTCCTTGATTATTAACCATATCAATGATATTCATGATGATAATGACAATAATAATGCTAATAATGATAAAATGAAAATTACAATGATAGGTTTGATAATTACTGCAATAATAGCAATAATTAAGGCTATTCTAATAATTTTCGTACTAATAATGACAATAGAAATAATATTATTAGCATTGTCATTACAGTTATTACTAATGTCATTATTATATCTAAAATTATCATTATTGTTACTATCATTATAAAAATAGTTATAATGATGAAAATGACAATAATAATTAGCATAATAATTATTGTAACTGCAATAATGATAATAATAATAATGATGATTATGACGGTAATGACTATAATGATAATAATCATAAGAATAACGACAATAATGATAATAATGATGATGATAATAATCATAGAGTCCATTTATAATGAAATAAAGGCGAAAAGTAGTAAAATTCCAAAAGTCGAAAAAAACGGCAAAATCTAGCGTATTTTTTAGAGAAACGTCGAAAAAAAACCTTTTTCGCTTTTAAATGATAATTAGGATGACTTTAACATTAATTCAGGTAATTATGATTATTTTCATAATAATTACTTTATTATTAACCATAATGATGATCATTATGATGATAATGAAAATTATAAAGATAATGATAACGATAATAATGATAAAATGATAATTATAATAATAGTTTTGATAATTACTGCAATAATAGCAATGATTAAGTCTATTCTAATCATTTTCATACTAATAATGAAAATAGAAATAATAATAATATCATTATCATTGTCATTATAACTATTATTACAGTCATTGTTATTTCTGAAATTATGATTATTGTTATTATCATTATAAAAATAGTTATAATGATTAAAATGACAATAATAATTAGCATAATAATTATTATAACTTCAATAAATATTTATAATGATAATGATAATTATGACGCCAATTACTATAATGACAATCATAAGAAAAATGACTATGATAATGATGATAATAATAACCATAGAGTCCATTTATAATGAAATAAACGCGAAAAGTAGTAAAATTCCAAATTTAGCGTATTACCGACTTTTGAGAGAAACGCCAAAAAAAAAACTTTTTCGCTTTTAAATGATAATTATGATGATTTTAACATTAATTCAGGTAAGATGATGATTTCATGATAATTCTTTTACTATTAACCATAATGATGATAATCATCATGATAATGACAATAATAATGATAATGGTAAAAAGATCATTATAATGATAGTTTTGATAATTACTGCAATAATTGCAATAATTAAGTCTATTCTAATGATTTTCATACTTGTAATGACAATAGATATAATACGATTATCAATATCATTGTCATTATAATTATTGTTACTGTCATTATTATTTCTGAAATTATGATTATTGTTATTATCATTATAATAATAGTTATAATGATGAAAATGACAATAATAATTAGCATAATAATTATTATAGCTGCAATAATGAAAATAATAATAATGATAATTATGACAATAATGACTATAATGATAATAATCATGAGAATAATGATAATAATGATGATAATAATAATCATAGAGTCCATTTATAATGAAATAAAGGCGAAAAGTATTAAAATCCCATAAGTCCAAAAAACGGGAAAATCTAGCGTATTACAGCCTTTTCAGAGAAACGTCGAAAAAAAGCCTTTTTTCGCTTTTAAATGATAATCATGATGATTTTAACATTAATTCAGGTAATTATGATGATTTTCATGATATTTCCTTTATCATTAACCATAATCATGATAATCATAATGATGATAATAACGATAGCTTTGATAATTACTGCATTAATAGCAATAATTAAGGCTATTCTAACAATTTTCATACTAATAATGACAATAGAAATAATAGTATCATTATCATTGTCATTATAATTATTATTACTGTCATTATTATTTCTAAAATTATCATTATTGTTATTATTATTATAGAGTCCATTTATGAAATAAAGTCAAAAAGTAGTAAAATCCCAAAAGTCGAAAAATTGCAAAATCTAGCGTATTACAGCCTTTTGAGAGAAACGTCGAAAAATCCTTTTTCGCTTTTAAATGATAATTATGATGATTTTAACATTAATTCAGGTAATTATGATTAATTTCATGATAACTCCTTTATCATTAACCATAATGATGATAATCATGATGATAATGACAATAATAATTATAATGATAAAATGATAATTATAATGATAGTTTTGATAATTACACTGGCCGTGACGTCACGGGCGAGCTGAACAGGAACAGCAAGTATACTAGAGACCACGCGCATGCACAGTGGAGAATTTGGTCAGTATTCCCACAGCTCCCGTGTGAATCTCACATCCTTATATTATTTTTTAAAATTTATTTTGAAAATTGAATAGCTTCGTTATTATTAATTTGCTAATTAAATATATTTAAGGCTATAAGGTTAGTTTTCGTCGTTTCGGTGGTAACGCCTTTTTCCAATTATACCTTTGAATCATAATATAGAGATCTCTTAAAAGAAAGACACGAGAAGAAGAGAGAAAGAGAGAGAGAAAAGAAATAAAACATGAGACAAAGATCACTGTTTTCTTTGAACGCAATATACATAAGAAAACAAGGATTCTGAGACTACATAGGAGAAACTTGTATATATATGCATTTACTATTATCACCATTATTATTATTATTACTTTCATTAACAGAATTGCATCATTATGATAATATTACTGCTGTTATGACAAATATCACTACTACTGTTATGACAAATATCACTACTACTGTTATGACACATAAAACATCACTAGCATAATATTAACTAATAATAGTCGTGATAACAATATAAACAATGATGATGTTAAAAACAATACTGCTTGTAATGATAACAATACTACTAGTCATGATAACAGTTATGATAGTGGTGATAATCTCATCATATATACCAAACAGCGATCAGAAATCAACAGTTCTTATGTATGATTACGTATATCAAGTTCAGAGGATGCATGGAAGTAAAGAAATATAGAATTATTCACTCCCCGTTTTCTAATTTCCTTGCAAACACAGAATAATGGAGACTACAAAAGAAAAACATAAAGAATGGTGATAACATAATTTGAGGATTTTTTTTTTCTTTCTTTCTTTTGTTTTTCTTTTATTTTATTTTATTTTATTTTCTAATATTCCTAATGAAATATGTGGTTATTGTTGTTTTTCTCATATTTTTATCAGATTTTCATCATGAATTTTATTAGAATAGACTTAATTCTTGCTTAATTATCATTATAATCATAATTATCATTATAATTATCATTTTATCATTATTATCATTATTATTGTCATTATCATCATTATCAGGAAATATGAAAATCATCATAATTATCATTTAAAATCGAAAAAGTTTTTTTTTTTTTTTTTTTTTTTTTGGAACGTTTCTCTCAAAAGGCTGTAATACGCTAGATTTTGCCGTTTTTTCGACTTTTGGAATTCTACTACATTTCGCTTTTATTTCATTATAAATAGACTATGATTCTTATTATCATCATTATTATCATTATTGACCTAATTCTTATGAGTATTATCATTATAGTCATTATCGTCATAATTATCATTATTATTGATATCATTATTGCTGTTATGATAATTATTATGCTAATTATTATTGTCATTTTCATCATTATAACTATTTTTATAATGATAATAACAATAATGATAATTTTAGAAATAATGACAGTAATAATAATTATAATGATAATGATACTGATATTATTATTATTTGTATTGTCATTATTAGTATGAAAATGATTGAAATATAATTAATTATTGCTATTATTGCAGTGATTATCAGAACTATAGGTGTAATTATCATTTTATCATTATTATCATTATTATTGTCATTATCATCAATATTATCATCATTATGCTTAATAATAAAGGAAATATTAAGCAAATCACCATAATTACCTTGATTAATGTTAAAATCATCATAATAATAATTTAAAAGCGAACAGATTTTGCCGTTTTTTCGACTTTTTGGATTTTACTACTTGTCGCATTTATTTCATTATAAATTTATTCTATGATTATTATTATCATCTTTATCATCATCTTTGTCATTATTCTTATGATTATTATCATTATAGTCATTATCGTCATAATTATCATTATTATCATTATTGCAGTTATAATAACTAATATGCTCATTATTATTGTCATTTTCATCATTATAACTATTTTTATAATGATGATAACAATAATGATAATATTAGAAATAATAATGATATTAATGATAATTATAATGACAATGATAATGATATTATTATTATTTATATTGTCATTATTATTATGAAAATTATTAGAATAGACTTAATTATTGATATTATTACAGTAATTATCAAATTTATTATTATAATTATCATTTTATCATAATTATCATTATTTTTGTCATTATCATCATGATTATAATGACAATAATGATGATAATAATCATTATAATGCCCGTCTATAATGAGAAAAAGGCTAAAAGTAGAAAAATCCCATAAGTCAAAAAACCGGTGAAATCTAGCGAAATACAGCCTTAGGAGAGATGAGTCGAAAACCCCCCTTCTTCGAGTTTAAAGGATAATTATGATGATCTTAGCAATGATTTTGCTAATTATGATGATTTGGATGATAACCCCATCAATAATGAGAATAATGACGATAATAATGATAATTATGAGAGTAATTAGGATAATAATTATGATAATGATTATACAGTGATAATTATAATGATGATATGCCTGATAATTTTTATAATAGCAATAATCAACACTATTCTAATGTTTTTCCTAATAACAATAACGACAATGATAACAGAAATAATAATAGAAGTAATTATAACACGGCTATTATTGTTATTATAATCCTTATTATTGTTGTTATTATTTCCAGAATTATCATTATTATTATCATTATTAAAACAATTATAATGATGAAAATGACATTAATAATTAAGATACTGATTATTATAATGACTATATTAAGGGTGATTAGGGCGATAATGAAAGTAATGATAATAATGATGATAATAACAATAATGATAATTATCATTATAAAGCCCATCTATAATGAGAAAAAGGCTAGAAGTAGAAAAATTCCATAAGTCGAAAAACCGGCGAAATCTAGCGAAATACAGCCTTAGGAGAGATGAGTCGAAAACCCCCCTTTTTCGAGTTTAAAGGGTAATTATGATGATTTTAGCAATAATTCTGCTAATTATGATGATTTGGATGATAACCCCATCAATAATGACGATAATAATGATAATTATGAGAGTAATTGGGACAATAATTATGAAAATAATTATACAATGATAATTATAATGATGATTTGCCTAATAATTGCAATAATAGCAATAATCAACACTATTCTAATGATTTTCCTAATAATAATAACGACAATGATAACATAAATAATAATAGAAGTAATTATAACACGGCTATTATTGTTATTATAATCCTTATTATTGTTGTTATTATTTCCAGAATTATCATTATTGTCGTTATCATTATTAGAATAATTATAATGATGAAAATGACATTAATAATCAAGATGATGGAAATTATTGGAATATAGTTAATTATTGCTATTATTGCAGTAATTATCAAGATTATCATTATAATCATGACTATCATTATTATCATTATTATTGTCATTATCATTGTCATTATCATCCTAATCATCATCATTAGTGTCAATAATAAAGGAATCATCATGGAAATCATCATAATTACCCGAATTAATATTAAAATCCTTATAATTACCATTCAAAAGCGAAAAGTTTTTTTTTTCGACGTTTCTCTCAGAAGGCAGTAATACGCTAGGTTTTGCCGTTTTTTCGAGTATTGGGATTTTATTACTTCTAGCCTTTATATCATTATAAATGGACTGAATGATAGTTATTATCTTTATTATTATCATTACTGTCATCATTATAACTGCAATAATGATGATAATAAGAATGATAATCATGATGATAATGACTATAATGATAATAATCATGGAAATAATGACAGTAATGATAAAAATGATGATAACAATTATTTATTCTATTTATAATGGAATAAAGGCCAAAAGTAATAAAATCCCAATAGTCGAAAAAAACGACAAAATCTAGCGATTACAGCCTTATGAGAGAAATGTCGAAAAAAATTTTTTCGCTCTTTAATGGTAATTCTGAGGATTTTAACATTAATTCAGGTAATTATGATGATTTCCATGATGATTTCTTTATTATTGACAATAATGATGATAATGACAATGATAATGGCAATAATAATGATAATAATGATAGTCATAATTATAATGATAATCTTTATAATTATAATAATCTTGATAATAATAGCAAAAATTAACTCTATTCCAATAATTTCCATAC